>NC_056725.1:601953557-602106057 GCF_019279795.1 Protopterus annectens | reverse complement strand
AGTTATATGAAAAACATATCGCAGTTAAAAAAATTTTAAGCACATACATACATGTGAGATAGTACGAAGATCAAAATAACAAATCTGTTAATACAGCATGAATGAAAACAAAATCGAAAGCTTACATGATACAACAAAAACACAATATTTATGCAAAGCAATCATGTAGTTACATGAGAAAATAATGTATCTTAATTGCTAAAAAGCAATTGGCTTTGGCTATCATGCATGGAGTTGTGGGAAATGAGATGAGTGAGAAAAAAACTTAGTGATTTAAGGAGAGTGAAAGGTGCATACGTTGGGTCATGGCAGGGACAATTCTTGGAGTTGGGCATATGGTGTTTTAGTTCATTTTTAAAGTGTAATGTGTGGATGATGGAACATATGTTTAGTGGAAGTTTGTTCCAAACAAGGGCAACAGAATATTTATATAGTAATCTGCCAACTATTTTCTTAGGTTGGTAGATGTCAAGTTGTTGCTGGTTACAGGTACAGGGGGTCCGAGGTGGAGTATAGGTAGAGATAAACGATGAAAGAGATGGACAGGATGAAGGTTTGTAAAGCACATTGTGTGTCATTTGAAATTGAGATAGCTGGAGTTGTTGGGGGAGCTCAAGCCACTGGAGAGAGTTTAGAGCAATACAGTGATGAACATTGTAAGGAGAGTCTGTGATAAATTTAGTTATTTTGTGGTAAGTTTGCTGGAGTTTGTTCAGGGTTGTAGTTTGAATGTTGTTGAGTACTGGAGCGGCATATAGGAGGGAGGCAAGGAGAAATGCTTGTGCTAGTGTGAGTCTAGCATTATGGGTTAGACATTATTTATTATGATATAGTAGCCCCAATTTCTGGTGTGTTTTTTTTTTATACATTGGAGGAAGTGCAGGTTAAATTTCAGTTCATCATCAGTTATGACTCCAAGGAGTTTTGTGTGGGTATCAGGTTGGATAATTGTGTTGTTAGAAGATTTAATAACAAAGGTAGATTTATGGTTAGTAAGAGATCGGGGGAGGATGACTAAGAGTTTGCTCTTTTTAGGGTTTAGGATGAGTAAATTATCAGGCAGCCATTTTTCACTGGACAGAAAGGTGTTTTGGGTTAGCATATGGAGCTCAGTCATATTGTTTGAGATAGAGATAAGTGTAGAGTCATCAGTGTGTTGGAAGAGAGAAGATTGTTTGCAGGATGTGTAGAGATTGTTGGTGAAGACATTAAATAGAAGGGGACCCAAGATGGAGCCTGAGGTACTCCAGTTGGGACAGGAAGGAATGGTGAAAAGGATGACAGCGATTTGACAGATTGCTGCCTACAGGATAGGTAACTACTGACCCAGGCCAGGGAGGAAGAAGATAGATTAAGATTAGCAAGTTTAGATAGCAATAGAGGAGACTGTGTTGAAAGCTTTGGAAAGGTCAAGGAAGAGGCAGGATATGTGTTTGTTGTTGTCAAGGGCTTCGGTTATGGTATGAGTGAAGGATAGGAGGGCAATGGTTGTGCTTTGGTTGGGATGGAAGCCATGCTGAGTGGGAGTGAGAAGGTTATGCTGGAGGAGGTGGTTAAGAAGCTGAGAGTGAATGCATTTTTCAAGAATCTTAGAGAGGGGGCATAGAATGGCAATGGGTCAGTAGTTGGCACAGTCTGCGGAATTCCCTCCTTTGGGTAATGGAATAGTGAAGGAGGATTTCCACAGGGTAGGCATGGATTCTAGAATAGATCTTTTGATTAGCATAGATATAGGATAGGCAACACATTCAGCAGTAAGTGTGAGGAAGGTAAAAGGTAGATTGTCAGTGGAGGGAGAGCAGGGTTTGAGCTTAAGAAGAAGAGATTTGATATAAGAAGTAGGAATGGGGTGAAAGGAAAAGAGAGTTTAGTTTGGAGGGTTAGGAGGGGTAGGTACAGCAGTAGTGCTAGAGTTTGAGAGAATTATTTTTTTGGATGGTTTCAATGAAGTGTTTGAATTTCCTTCTGAAATTGATGAAAACATTTAATAAAAGCTGAGAAATCACAGCACTATCACAATGTCCAGCATACGTAGCACTGCAAAACAGAAAACAGTAATGTGCAGAAGGAATCAGTGGCGTATCTGGGGGGGAGGGTCTAGATGGGTTGTCTTTTACGTTTAGCTTTAATAATTCAATTTAAACAAAACTGTTTATTAAGGGTGTTCTTCCTTAAGACAGGACCCTAGTTGCTGGTCCAGTCACATCACGTCTATGCATGTGTGTTATCACATAGATGTCCTGTTCTGTCCTCCCAAGCAATGTTTAAAATGTGCCACTGGTTTTGGGTCCCCCCCCCCCCCAGTAAATTTTGGCTTTTTCCAGATTTCTTGTGCTGCAAAGTTGAGAAGTTTAGTGCTGCTTATGCTTTTGATGGAGAAGGCTGTCTGCTCTACTCCCACAGTATGTAGATGGACTGATGATACTGTACTGTATTGTACTTTAAAGGGGGTGGATGCTGCAGTCCTGAGGATGTCCTCCTTTGGAGGAGATACCTAGTAACTATGAACCTGTTATCAGTTTGCCATCCATTCCCTATTGCAATATTACTAGCTTATCATTTTTTTAATGTAACATAGGCAATTTATTCTTCAAAGGCAACAGGCACTTTATTTGTAGATGAAACAATGAAATATAAACTTGTTTGCTAGTAGCAACCTCTTCATTAGTTACAGATCTCTTTAATACAGAATTATTTAGATGACTTTTACTTCTGCAGAGATTGTGCATATTTACTGATATTGGTGGATTTTAATGACAGAAGCTTGAGTAGATTTTTATGGTGAAAATATTCTGAATTGGGCAGTTTTGTCATTATTGGTTCATACATTTTATTTTGTTGCTTACTGGAAAAATGTTCAAAACAATAAATTTAAAGCATGATCTAACAAGTGTACTGTATTATACAAGGAATATGATTTAATACAATCAGGAAGTGAATCAAAGAACACGTTTGTTTGCATGGTCCTAAATATGTGTGTGCAAGGGGCTTATGATTTGAAAACAGCCCAAAGGTAAACTTTATCCACCACTGGCCAGATGCATTTGCTTTTAATGTGGGTTTCAATGCTGTTTTAATGAATGTGAGTTTGAAGTGCAGAGAAGTTTTAATGCAAAGTCTGTTTTCATTGTGAGATTATATTGCTTTGTTTAGCAGATGTCTGTCAATGTTTGTGCTTTAAAATTTAAAATAAAAGTTTTAAACAAAACCGAAATAATCAATGTAGAAGTAAAGCATAAAACAGTATGGACATTACAGTGTTTATGGTAAATGGGGAGAAATAGTCAAGTAATGGGACACTGGAATGGCTGCAAGGGGGGGGCTGTGTATGGGGAGCTGCATTTGAATTTTGTGAGGGGGGGAAGGGTAGGAAACTCAAAGACAGCCCCAGGTGGCACAAACTCTAGCTATGCCACTGGAAGGAATTAAACCTGTTTGGCAATGAGATTTGAGAATTTTGTGTTTTAATGTCATAGAGATTATCACACATAAAAGAACTGTACCCTTCTGTGATTATAAGATGGAAAATTTATTGCAGTGCATTGAAGGATCACAATTACACCCTAAATGTGTGGAAAAGATACTTATTAACTACTCCCCTACTACAAGAGAGACCTGATATTAACAGTGCATAGAAGTGCTTAACAAAAGCATGTTATGGACACCCTTGATTGTTATGACTGGGTCTCACAATAGGTACTAAGACTGAATGATGCTGGCTGGCAAAAAACAGAGTCAGAAGGGTAAAGCAGTTTTCAAAATCTTAGACCTTCACTGTGCCACACTTACATGGGCAGAACAAAGTGTATAAAAGCTATTAGGTGTGGGTTTACCTTCCGCCAGAGGAGAACATTGTTTCTGCTTGCTCTTCTCAACTGGCCCTGATTTTGTACAATATTCCTGATTTTCACTCATATTTTGTCCTATCCCTGTAAAAATGAAGTTTGCTAGCAACTCACTAAGGATTACATTCAATAAATCCAGAAATTAGATTTTCATATCTCTTATTGTTCAGAAAATTCATTTTGATGCAAAACCCGATGTTCTGATAACTTTTTAAGTGAATTAAAGCAGTAGTTAAAAACTGTCCCTGATTTTGATCCTTTGCCCCCCTGTTATTTTGGGATTTGTTCAGAATTCTTAAACAAAGACACTGAGATGTATGCTTCTGATTGTTAGTGTTTATTAAATGCTTCAATGGCTTTTTTGTAACTGGTAGTACATATAGCAGATAAAGCTCCATGCACAATAATTATGATTGGGTCTTTGATCATAACCATTAATATGTGTTCTTGACTGTCAAAGTGAATTTCTTGTCATCCACATCTCAAGGTTATAATTGGAGACCTGATTATAATTCCCTATACAGCAATTTACATTTATGACCTTCATTAATATTGCATTTTTTTTTCATTGAAAGATATAATGTGTTTACAGAACAAATACAAATCCTTAAAATATGTAGTTTAATTTATTCTTTAGTAATTTCTGCATCAACCCTGCCTTGCTTTCTGGGTTTAGTGTGACCATTTTAACAGAGTCACTAATGTTAGGATACATGGACGTGCAGTAGAAGATCATTAGGAGATTCACCAAATTCACTTAATAAAACTAATTCACCAAAATAAGTCTTATCAAAGAAAGATTAGTTTCAGAAATTTATGTAAGGTATTTTCTACCAGAAACTCAGCCCCCTGTACCCCCACTATTTACAGAATAAGGTCAAAGGTCACCTGATCTTGGGCAAAATGACATTTTCCTACCAGCAGCAGCCTCAGTTTGCAGAATCTGTCAACAGCTTCCATATTCAAAGACATGCAGGCACATACATAAACACATACACAAACCTTCACACACACACACACACACACACACACACACACACACACACACACACACACACACACACACACACACACACACACACACACACACACACACACACACACAGTCACTATAAACAGCTGTATAGGCATGCATGCATGAACTGGAGCACATGCATGCATGCACACACACACACACACACACACACACACACACACACACACACACACAGACAGACACACACACACACACACACACACTCACTATAAACAGCTGCAGAGACATGCATGCATGAACTGGAGCACACACAAGCACTCACATATGTGCACATGCACACACATACAGTCACTATAAACAGCTGTATAGGCATGCATGAATGAATGAACTGGAACACTCACATGCGCTCACACACACACACACCAACAACCACCATACATACACATGCTCCGTAAACAATTGTACAATCAGAAACACAGACAAGTAGACCATACATACACACACACACACACGCACACATGCACGCATGCACTCACTCTTTAAACAGCTGTATGAACAGAAACACAGACAGGCTCACTATACACACACACACCCACACACACTCACACATTGTAAACAGCTATACAGACATGCAGATAGAAACAGACATAAGCACAAGATATGTGCAGACACACACACACACACACACACACACACACACACACACACACACACACACACACACACACAGACCCTTGTCATACATGCACATGTGTGTAAATGAAGTTGGACCCACATTCACCTTAAAACTGCATGTTCTATTACTTTGTACAATTGAAAAACATACTTTTTGGTTAGTGAAAGAAGAGTCTTGTGTTAAGAAGTTATTTTTGTTAAGTCGACTAGACTGGCATAAGGTGCACTGAACCACTCTCTGAAAACACATCCATTTACTTGTGCAAACCATAGTAATATATGATTATTTCTTATTCAGTGACTCCGTGCTATGGCAAATAAGGCATTTTATTTTTGTGTTCATATAGGTCTCACCTTGAGCTTGCCTTCTATACTGGACGTGACATCTTTAATAAAAAAACTATTAGCAATGTAAGGCAGTTTCCTTATTTTATTTGTTATTATAGTACCCAGTAAAGGCTCTCAGATTATATGTTGATCTCATTACTGTACACTTTTGCCCTGATATTTTATAAGCACAACATCTCACTCATGTGACAACAAAATGGCTGTTCTACTAGCTCATTTCATCATCATAAACTTAGTCAGTCTCGCATAAAAAGTACTGCAAAGAGGAAGATCTGTTAGGTCCTCTAGGTAAACGGCACTGGTAATAATGCTTGATTTAGCAACAAAATATGTTTTGAGCCAAAACATAACCATTTTTCATAAATATCTCAGTACAGAATGCAATTAAAACAAAGTCTAGTTCAATACTTGAAACCAGTATTATTTCTTCTAAATACTGCTGTCATGTACACCCTGAAACAACAATGAAGGGTTTCTTACTTCCTACCAGTTCTCTTTATGCTTTACTTCCCTCTGCTTGGACCCTCCCCTTAGGACAGCTTTTTCTTCTGTGTGTCTGTGCAGCATTCTCATTTTCTCACTTAATGGTCCCATGCCATCACTCCTCCTCCCTGTGTGCACCCAGCCACCACCTTCCCCCATTCCTTAAGTACTGTCTTCAAGGAGAAGACAAACTTCCTTTGGCAATCTATAATACTATATATATATATACAAGGATATAGTGGAATCCTATCGCTCACATGTGCTGCCTCACAAGAATGTGTGACACCCGTGCACTGGCCCAGTAATAAAGAAGTCTCAATCCTCACCACTAACACCAGTGAGGGACATGCACATTGGGAGGACAACAAGTACACACACAGTAAAGTACAATTTCCCTTAAGAGCACACAGAGATCGCAGTCAGTCTGGGGCTGGTTTCTCCCTTTCTCTCCAGATCCCCAATAAGACTTCCCACTGGCACAGTTATACGGTTCAGATCTCAGCTGAGTAGTCAAGCTAAAACCTCCAGTACCCTCTCTGTCCAACTAGTGCTTCGTGTCCCTGGCCAAGTAGCTGATAGTCCAACCAGTGCTTTGTGTCCCTGCCCAAGTAGCTGACACACACACACTTTGAGATATGATTTATATACAAACACACTGACACTCTAGGGAAGGCTGCCACACGTTCACTAGCTATGCCCCCTTCTGCCCAGACTATAAGGTAGAAATCACTGCCACCAACCACTACATATCAGCTACTAATAAGATCCTTCCCAAAGGGTGACCAATTCTACTGTGTAATATTACTGTTATCCAAATAGTAATTGTGACCCAGGGCTAAGGCTATTGGAGTGGCTTGCACAGTATCACCAAATACACACAAGTGCTCTAATAGCTTAAATATCTCTACACAAAACAGCCACAGTTAAAAGGTTTAGAAATATGTAATAATAAATAATAAAAACACAAGACAATACTCATTAATTAAACACAGTGACAACAGAGAGTTCAGAAATCACAGGACAATCAAAATATAGAAAACAGCTAGACTAATCTTGCTATATTCCTATATATCTCTAAGAGAAGCACTAAGATCTAAATCCTACTTACAGAGCAAGGCACAGTGCTGGCAAGTTGTTGTCAGATTCAAAAACAAAATACAAAATGCTCTCATTTTCTCTCCGAGATATTTTTTTATTTTAAATTGATAATACACATTACTGCTGAGTCATTTCAGATTACATCATTCTTGTCACCTCTGCTCAAGTTCTCAGGCTCACAGAACTTAAAATTTAATATTTTTTTGTGATCTGCAACTGCCAGGAAGTCACAGAGCAATAAAAGACACTTTAAATGTGAAACCTAGTAATTATCTTTGTCTTAAAGCAATAGAAAGAACCTCCTAGCCCAGACATCCTGTCTCTTAGCTTGAGATCACACACAGTCATAAAATGCTTTACTTAGCTTATTTTATTAGAGCTTGCAAGTTAACTCTGTATGTCCCATTTTCTACCATAAAACATACATTACACAGGCATAGAGTGTATACACATTTCTGCTTTCTTTTAGTGGGGTGCACTGTGATTACATTTTTGAAGCTCAGCACATATCACAGTTTTCTTACCTTTGTGAAACAAGCCTATGGATCATATGAATATTTACAAATGACAGAATTATTTACAAAATTCTATCTAGCTGGGCTTGCAGCCTCTCAGTTTATCACAGAATGCAACAGAGCTTCAGTGTAGTCACCTCAGATATGTTAATACAATACGAGGAAAAACTCTACCTACGTATGTGTCATTAAACGGTGTATGTATATTTGTGCGTGTGTGTCTCTATGTGTGTGTGTGTGTGTGTGTGTGTGTCTCTATGTGTGTGTGTGTGTGTGTGTGTGTGTGTGTGTGTGTGTGTGTGTGTGTGTGTGTGTGTATGTGTGAGAAGGGCACATAGTAAAAGGATGGTGAAACCACACTCCCTTAAAGTGTTATATCCATTGTAGTCACATATATCCGGCAGGTTACAGCCATTAACAAAATGGCATTATTTATACAAACATGCACATGTTAATAATAGGTTAATCAAGGGTGAGGGCTACATGGAAAATTGGAGATTTGCTTGTTGTATGCAGAATGCTTTTGTGATGCCAAACCTCAAAACCTCAGACTCATATGTTGAAGCACAGCAACACTAACAGTATAAGTTTCAGGTGCTTGAAACAAAAGGTAATAATAATAATAATAATAATAATAATAATAATAATAATAATAATAGCAATAAAGACAGCCATGATCCACGAGTGGCAGCAAAGTTTATATATAATTTAATTTATGTATTTGCTAACTGAGATGGTGGAATGGATTGAATGAACTTTTGTTCAGCTATAACTATGGCCAATATAAAGAAAAAAATAAAGATACTGGGTTATATAACAATTATGTAATGTGTAATAAATCAGGAAACACAGCATGGTAGCTCTTTGTGTATACTTTTAAACAGAGATGTGTTCATGGATGTTTCTATTTAAGTTCCTTCTGCTTTACTTCACAATGTAGCCCTGTTGTCAAAAAAAAAGAAAGAAAGAAAAAAAACTAATGTTCTTAAATGATTCTGGCCAGGACCACATTTGCATAGCTTCCTAGTGTTTTTTTTTTCTGAGACATGCTCATATTGTCAATCAGGCAACCAACATCCAACATCTAGACTTTGGTAAAGTTTTAAAATGCTGTTGTATTTATTTTGAATTATTGTAGTAGTCTTTTGGAAACATTATTTAGCGGCTTGATTCAAAATGTTTGTGGAATGTGTACCTAATGAGTGGCACAGGAATTCAGAGCATAAGGGATGCTCTGTAGTCATAGCTACCAAACACTGTAATGTTCTGCAGATCTTATTATAAAATGACAACCATTTTCCCACATTATCATAGGAAGCTGTAGGTCTACTAATTATTAAGCCTCTGCTAGTTGGTCTATGTCAGTTTGTTTTCCTCTGCAATGTATTCCCATTATAGGAGAAACAGCCAATTGGAGGGACCATCACTCAAGCAGCCATGAGGGTTGCTTGTGCCCTTGTTGGCATCCTGGCAATGAGGGCATGTTGGAAAGGCTCTAATCCCTTCTCTGTTTGGAGGAGATGAGTCACATGCATCACAATGAGAACTACAATGCTCTCCTTGATGTCAGTGTATGCTCCCATACACTTGCAATGAGAGGTTCAACCAAAGTGCTTCAGTGGTTGAACACCCATCCCTGGGCCATCTTTGCTGAGCGACCCTAACCTCTGATAGGCATTAGCTCTGGACGGCTCTGTGCTGCTGCTCTCCCTTCCAAGATATGCACATTCAGCCATTTCCAACATACCCCAAGTTGGTAATCAAACTTAGGTAATCAGAGCCATAGCCAGGGATTTATCCCTCAGCGCCAATGGAGCTGGCAACCCTAGTATTGTTTTGGGGCAATTAGACTGACATTGTTTTTTTCTGTTTTGTTTTTATAACTCTTACAGTCTACTGTAAAGTGAAGGACAGTTTAAGTGCATGACAGAAGTCCAAAACCATGCATTTATAGACTAACATTTAGGTCATATGGGGCATGATGATGAATGATCTGACTCAGCTAAAATGTTTGCATTTGTTAAACTCTATAGCACACTTTGTCAGACAAAGCAGGATGGGACCTGAAACGGCACTTTTGTCCTGAAAATATACAACTTCTATAAGATACCAGTTTCTGCAAAATGTACTTCATTGATATTTACCAGTTTAGAAACTGAAATAAATACCATTTGGGCAGAGATTTTTTTTAGAGTTTTATTTTTAACATGCGAGGCAGAACATTAGTTAGACAGAGTAAGGTTGGCATTACTGAGGTAAAACATTAGTTAGACAGAGTAAGGTTAGCTTTAGTGAGGCAGAACATCAGTTAGATGGAGTAAGGTAGAAAGAGTGAGACAGAACATTAGTTAGATGGAGTAAGGTTAGCATTAGTAAGACAGAACTTTAGTTAGATGGAGTAAGGTTAGCGTTAGTGAGGCAGAACATTAGTTAGATGGAGTAAGGTTAGCGTTAGTGTGGCAGCAGAGGAACAGAATGGGCTACAGAAAATTATGCCAACGAAAGATTTAGTGTGATCATAGAACTCTGCAACATCAAGTACCATATAATATCAAGATACACACACACACACACACACACACACACACACACACACACACACACACACACACACACACACACACACACCTGGCTTTTCAAGGCACCTGTTGCTATTTACTGTTATAAGATACAGATAAAAGACACCTTAATTGTATTTTGACTGAAAGATACTATTATGACATCTGAACTCAAAAAACACAGTACAAGAGGCCAGTTCCATTTATTATATACCCCAAGAACAAATGTGAAGGTTGGTATGACTGCACACCCAATTATAACATATTGAAATAAAAGTCACAGGCCTGCAAGCAGTACACATCCAGAGAAAAGAACTAAACAGTTTCTGTTTTTTAAGCACTTTTTTTTTGTTGCTCAATTTCTATAAAACCAAATTCTTTGAAATTAGTACAAAGTTCTGTATATTGAATAGCCATTTTAGACAGCACCAGACTGCTGGAAAAGTCAGAGTTAGCACTTATAAAGCCAATTGGAAAGTCTCTACTAGACGTTAATGACATGTCAACATTTGTTCCAGTTATAAGTTGTTTACTTATGAAAGAAATTAACTGAAAATGCAGACATGATCCATTCTCTTGATTTTTTATGTTTCAGTAATACAATAATTTGTTTTATGTGTTGTAGTTATCAACATTTCACAATTATTTAAATATAACAGCTTTATTTTCAAGTGATAAGACATGACATCTTTGTTGCCATACCTATACTGCAATAGGATAATTAGTTATTCATTTTGGTGCAAAACAAACCACTTGTGTATCCTGCTTGTCAGACACAGTGGCACAGCCAGCAGCACTGTCACCTCAGAGCAACAAGTGCTAGGGCAGCAGCACTGTCACCTCACAGCAACAGGTTCTCGGACAGCAGCACTGTCACCTCACAGAAACAGGTGCTTGAGCAGCCACACTGTCAACACATCGCAACAGGTGATTGGGCAGCAGCAGCACTGTCACCTCACAGCAACAGGTGCTCGGGCAGCAGTACTGTCACCTCACAGCAGCAGGTGCTCAGGTAGCAGCACTGTCACCTCACAGCAACAGGTGTTTGGGCAGCAGCACTGTCACCTCACATGTTGCTCAGGCAGCAGTATTGTCACCTCACAGCAACAAGTGCTTGGGCAGCAGCACTGTCACCTCACAGCAACAGGTGCTCAGGCAGCAGCACTGTCACCTCACAGCAACAAGTGCTAGGGAAGCAGGACTGTCACCTCACAGCAACAGGTGTTTGGGCAGCAGCACTGTCACCTCACATGTTGCTCAGGCAGCAGTATTGTCACCTCACAGCAACAAGTGCTTGGGCAGCAGCACTGTCCCCTCACAGCAACAGGTGCTCAGGCAGCAGCACTGTCACCTCACAGCAACAAGTGCTAGGGAAGCAGGACTGTCACCTCACAGCAACAGGTGCTCAGGCAGCAGCACTGTCACCTCACAGAAATAGGTGCTCGGGCAGCAGCACTGTCACCTCACAGCAACAGGTGCTCAGGCAGCAGCACTGTCACATCACAGCAACAGGTGCTTGGGCAGCAGCACTGTCACCTCACAGAAATAGGTGCTCAGGCAGCAGCACTGTCACCTCACAGAAATAGGTGCTCGGGCAGCAGCACTGTCACCTCACAGCAACAGGTGCTCGGGCAGCAGCACTGTCACATCATAGCAACAGGTGCTTGGGCAGCAGCACTGTCACCTCACAGCAACAGGTGCTCAGGGTTTTATTCTTGGATGGAGCTCGTTCTGTGTGGCATCTGTATTATACCCCCCCCAGTTTTATTCTTGGGTGAGGTGCCTTCTGTGTGGATTCTACATATTCCCCCAGTTTTGTGGTGGGGTGCTTTCTGTTTGGAGTCTGCATATCCTTCCTGTGTGTGCATGGGCTTTCTCTAGGTACTCTGGTTTCCTCCCACTTCACATCAAAGACGAAGCAGGCAAATCAGCAAATCCAGAATATCTCTAGATATGTATGCTATTTGCATATCATGCACAGCAAAGGCCTAGCAACCTCCTTCTGTTTTCTAACTGCCTAGTCAGTTCCATGAATGACAGGGGTAGTTCATGGTGTCAGTCCACAGATGGGCAGGTGTATTGCTTAAGGTTTTTTGTAAATAATGATGTAAAGTAATGGAAGCTGAGATCTACTTCACTGATTCTTACAGCGATGGAGGCATTTAATCACAGTCTGAATTATAGTAATAAATGATGAACGGTGTGGACATGGATCAAAAGGGAGAGAATTATCAACATAATCTACAGTGATGTGTGAGCATTAAGTCCAGTGAAACAATGAAGTTTTTGTTTAATATATTAGCTGCCTTGCCAGAGGCAATGGGATAGAAAATTAACTTTACGAATCAAAACTCTGACTTTAAATGTGAAGACCCAAAGTAAAAAGAATGTGATTCATGCAGATGAAACATACCTTATCTGGTCTTGAATGATAACTAGAACGTTCTCAGAAAAATTGAATCAAATTTGTACTTGCATACATGTAGATAGGTAATTATGAAAAAAGAAAATAAGTTTATTTACATAAATAGAAAAGAGCTATTTGATGGGACACTTTGTCAAAATATACATATTTTCTTTTTAGAATGTATTTGTTTGCACCAGCTGCAGAATGGAGCAACTAGTGGAAAACCTGTACAAGTTGTCAAAGTAGAAAGGAAGTGTAACTGCAGAGGTATAGAAAATACTTAATAAACCAGTCCTACCGGGTTTCCATAATTGATCCTTTTTATTTATGGCAAAGCACAGCTATTGCTTTATGTCAAACACTTGCACGATAAAGAAAGCATTTATAACAGACACTAATAAGCATTATTGGGACCAGTCTCCCAGCTTGTACGATTAATGAGGACAACCAAAACTTTTTATAGGGAAAGGCAATGTAATAGTATGTTCTAACACGTTTTAATGTCTTCTCTGCTATGTTTCCTGTGTTAATGGTCTGTAATAACATCAATTTTTTTTATCAGAAGTCAGAAATAAAATCAAACTGAATTTGTAAGCAGTGACATATATTTAAGAAGGGTATAAATCTTTAGAAACAATTTAATTAGAACTTAAGTTAATTATTGAAATTATTTCTATAGGAAAAGATAGAAGTTTATCAAATAAAGCAAATAAACATAACATGCATACACAGCTGTCAGAGATTTTACCACACAATAAGAATATGCCATTTTGAAGCTGGGGAAAGAAATTACACCCAACACTAAAAGTATATCATTAAACAAAACTGTCTGTTGGAAGTGTTTAAGCAGATATGCACAACAGCTGGGAGTAACTTGGGATCAAAGCAGAAGGTTAATAATATGGAGTTCTAAAAGGAAACATAATCATTCTTCAGATAATTGGTTATTATACACCAGGCTCATGTTAAAAACACATCTTACTTTTCACCTGGTTAACTATCTCACTGATTAATAACTGTTGTCAGCACATTGGGGAACAAGGAGATACTTACAACTGCTGGTGGTTCCAGGGACTGGAGAAGCTGGAGAAAAACACGTACATAGTTACACGGGTAGCTAAAGTATTATAATACTAGTTATTTAGAAGTGGATAGTAGTAGTATTCTATTTAGTTGGAGATCTTAATCTTTAACCCAGTGAAATCCAAAATATTAAAGTTTAACTGATCTCTAAGAACAGTTTTGGAAGATCTGGAGGGTTCTGCAGGACTAAGGTTTCTGGCATGTGGACAAGACAAACTTTAAAAATGTAAACCTTTGTAAAGGACAGAAATTTCAAACTGTATTAACTTATAACAAATAACCCCGCGGTGGTGGTCCTGCGGTAGCATTGTCGCCTCACAGTCAGATGCTGTCTGGTTCGATTCTCAGCTAGAGCGTCTTCTGCGTGGAGACATGTGTGAATGGGCATACCTTCGTTGAAGGTTATGCATCTGGGCTGGTAACTCGGCACATAAAAATCAACTACCAATCATTAGCAGACTGTTCTGTTGTGGCGATCCCTAACTGGGAAAAGCCGAAAGACGCAACATTAACTTATAACAAATGAGTGTTATGAGCAGATCCCAAATGTAATTAAAATAAAATATTAAAATAGACAACTACCAAAAAGTCAGTCCAAACAGAGCTATAACAATTCAGTGCTACATTTACAATTGTATTAAGCTGCTTGTCCTTCAAAATATAAATATTAAAATGCAGGCATACACCAGATAGATCCTAACATGTCCAAAAATACCATAATTTTTCTTATTATTTGCAATAAAGGGTGCTTTAACAGTAAACTGAATATTTGTTTATTCATTCAGCTATAATGTGAACTTTGGGAGATCCGGTTTATTTTTTAATCATAATGTATAGAGTTACCAGTCTGTTGCATTCTGTCAAATTATCCTACGGATCACTGCATAATGCTCATTCAAATGAGGAACACTGAATGAATTTTACACTGTTAAAACACAAGATGTGTCTTTTCTTTTGGCAGTTCTTCCCCTCTGGATGATCAGCATTATGTAGTTCATGTTCCATTTATGATGGCCTTACTAATGGATGACGCAACCTGCCAGTTAAGTCACACTCACCCACTCTTTTTGATAGATGCAATAGGATCTTTTATATCCACCAGCTCAAGCAGATGGGACCTCAGTTTACTGTCTCAGCCGAAAGACAAAATACCGAGGACTGCAGGACTGCAGTGTCAGCAATCCATCTTCCTAGTGTGGGACTAGAACCCACAGACTTCTGTGACAAAGGTGAGTATGATACCTGTTATACCAGTGACACTGCTAATTTGATTTGTATGAAAATACTGATATCAAATGAAAGGCCTATTATTACATAAAGCACATTGATTATGAAGTGACCCGTTACTTACTCCCTCCCACATACCCCTTCCACCTGTCCAAGTCCATTTTTACCTGTCCTCAGTCTTATAATTCACAACACAGATGGATAAACAAGTATCTACTAAACTTTCCTTTTTTATTGCAACAAACATAACAATCAATAATGTCCAGCAACAATCAGTATCCAACAATATGTATAGCTGCAAATTAAAAATAAAATCGCACTCACTTATTAAAGGTAGTAATATTGTTAAACTTTAAAAGGTAAACTACATTGATGCTATTATATAGTGTGATCTGAGTAACTCAACCCATAATATACTGACCATAAAAACATAACATTATATATTAACCTATAGACAAAGCCATAAACAAGAGATAAAATTCAATCAAGAACAGGAAAATCATGCTGCCACAACCAGTGATATAATATAGCTGAAACCAACTTTAATTATATAACAAAACGTTCCTACACAGCAGAGATGAAACCAACATCCCACAATGCCACAGTTTTTGAAAGCAATTAACATAGTCAAATAGGGGGATGAAGGAAGCAGAGCCCTAAATGTCTCACACAGAAGTTCCTAGTATTGCAGCCTTCTTAGACAATGAGTGAACTGCCAGCCTCTCGTTGAGCTGTACAGAGACAGAAAGAGAGGTCAACTGACATTTTTTACAATAGTTAAATGATATAACATCCTAACATATTTCTAACATATCTCTAAACATATATTACTTTCTAGTAACTGTATACTATATTCAATTTTGGTACATACAATGTGTTGCCATTTCAAGTGTAGATCTTAAACTGTACATACAATTTTAATGTACATACACATCAGATTCACAGTGAAATATGGCACAATGTTTTAATATATGTATGTAAAGTGAATATCATCTCTATATTGTAATTGTAAAAATTGTACAGCTTTTTCTCCCTGTACAATGAAAAATTCCTATGTTACTTTATACGTGTATTTTATAATGTGCTCCGTACTTGTAACTTTAATAACTGTGGAACTTTTCTCCTTGGGCCTCCACTAAAAATTGGATCAATCCTAGTCAGACTTTCCCAGTAAACAAAGATTGATAAATTAATTGATTAACAAAGAACATGACAGTGCATTCAGACATAGGCATGGCATGTGTTTTTGTTGTAGGCTGTGTTAAATGCACTTAGCCTTCAGCCAACACAATTGGCAAAAAGAGTAGGAAAAAACTGGAACTTTCCAAAGTTATGAGTGTATATTTGTAAGTTATAATTTATTCATGTAACTGTCAAGCAGCACTAATCTTGAACCATATTTTCAGGATGTGTACCTTAGGGCCTCTTCTCAGGAGCTGTGGCAATGCTTTTCTTTGCAGAATGTCATCCTAGAGGAGGATTCCTTATTTGGTCTGCAATGATTAGCTTTCAAAGCTATTTCATGGTGCCACTCTTATATTTCAGGTGATAAGAGTTCCAAAGAATACATTTTAAATATAGATTTGGATCCAAGGCATTCGGAAATGAAATAAAATATGAATAAACTTCTGCCAGATTACATAGGGGGTTCTTATGTTTGAAAATAATTTTGAAATTATTTGAATATTTAATTGTCCGTACTTCTGTATAAACTATGTTCCTGTTGTTTTACACTTCTATGCTATAGGATTACTTTCAGAAAAAGTGTGAAAATCACCTTTCACAAGTGAAAAGTGAAATGGCAGTAAATTGGTTAATGATACACCATCCAAATGATACACTGAATATCTTGAGTTTACAGAAATGATCATACTGCGGTGGTGGTGCTTCGGTAGCATTGTCGCCTCACAGTTAGACGTTGCCCATTCGATTCTCAGAGCGTCTTCTGTGTGGCACCGTGTGTGAATGGGCATTCTTTAGTTGAAGGTTGTGCGTTAGGCCCGGCAAGCCAGCATGTAAAACTCTACTGCCAATCATTAGTGGACCAGAGTTCCTCTGTGGCGACCCCTAACCGGGAAAAGCCGAAAGACACAAACAGAAATGATCATTTATGAACATCCGTTAACATGTCTGTCAAATAACACTGACATAAAAATGCCTACATGATATCCTTACAGCATTTACCTCAGTTTTACTAACAGTTTCTTAACAGAGTAAGTGTGACTCCTGAACTTCTGGATGGTAAGCAGGGTCTGGGAGTAGGATAAGGTGGCGGGACCACATGTGGCAGTTAAAATTATGATCTAAATCTTTTAGGCATTTAAAAATAAACTGGACTTTTGGATTGCGGTGACTGACCTAGGCATGCCAACCATAAGCCAGCATTCCCACTGTGCCAATTCACATTTTGTGATAGGGCATTCACAAGTGATGCCACCTGGGGGTGCATTTAAATGTAGGTGGAAAATGACAGGTGTATACAAAGAATATTTCTTGTTTAACATAAAATCTGCTGTTGTTATTTCAAGTGGTATATCATCTTTATTGTAAAGACTATCAGAGTGTATGTAAACTAGCTTTTACTGCTCAGAAAGGTATGACAGGAGACTCACCCTTCCAAGTGTAATGATGTGTGAATTTGTGTTGGGGTGTTGTGAAAATCTACACTAAGTGGAAAGCACACTTTTTTTTGTAATACTAAAGCTGCAACATGATTTCATTTTTTTTGTATCTTGGACTGCCTCTGGTGCACTGCACAACTTTCAGTGTTGTAACTGGAAGACTCAGCTGAGTAAAAATCTCACCAGTAGAGATGGACACAATCACATGTATATCAGAGTTGTACAGTTGCACTAAAATGAGAGACTGACTTGAAAAAAGTTTAAACTTTCTTTCACAGAGCATTCGGTCTTTTCAAACATATAATGAAAACCTAATTGTTTACCGGAGTCAAAATGAGCATGATCAGTGTGCCTATTATGAAAAGAATGACAGATGTTGTCAACAACGAAAGTTGGTGCAACAGAAAACAGGGTAAGTGTAACAGAATGACAGATGTTGTCAACAACAAAAGTTGGTGTAACATAAAACAACAGGGTAAGTGTAACAGAAGGACAGATGTTGTCAATAACAAAAGTTGGTGTAACATAAAACAACAGGGTAAGTGTAACAGAAGGACAGATGTTGTCAATAACGAAAGTTGGTGTAACATAAAACAGGGTAAGTGTAACAGAATAACAGGTGGACCCAACAGTGAAGGTTGGTGTAACACAAAACAATAGGGTAAGTGTAACACAAGGAAAGGTGGACCCAACAGTGAGGGTTGGTGTAACATAAAACAATAAGGTAAGTGTAACAGAAGGACGGGTGGACCCAACAGTGAGAGTTGGTGTAACATAAAACAGTAGGGTAAGTGTAACAGAATGACAGGTGGACCCAGCAGTGAAGGTTGGTGTAATATAAAACAGGGTAAGTGTAACAGAATGACAGGTGGACCCAACAGTGTAACATAAAACAATAGGGTAAGTGTAACAGAATGACAGGTGGACCCAACAGTGAAGGTTGGTGTAACATAAAACAGGGTAAGTGTAACAGAAGTACATGTGGACCCAACAGTGAAGGTTGATGTAACATAAAACAGGGTAAGTGTAACAGAAGGACAGGTGGACCCAACAGTGAAGGTTGGTGTAACATAAAACAACAGGGTAAGTGTAACAGAAGGACAGGTGGACCCAACAGTAAAGGTTGGTGTAACATAAATAAGTGTAACAGAATGACAGGTGGACCCAACAGTGAAGGTTGGTGTAACATAAAACAGGGTAAGTGTAACAGAATGACAGATGTTGTCAACAACAAAAGTTGGTGTAACATAAAACAACAGGGTAAGTGTAACAGAAGGACAGATGTTGTCAATAACGAAAGTTGGTGTAACATAAAACAGGGTAAGTGTAACAGAATAACAGGTGGACCCAACAGTGAAGGTTGGTGTAACACAAAACAATAGGGTAAGTGTAACAGAAGGACAGGTGGACCCAACAGTGAGGGTTGGTGTAACATAAAACAATAGGGTAAGTGTAACAGAAGGACAGGTGGACCCAACAGTGAGAGTTGGTGTAACATAAAACAGTAGGGTAAGTGTAACAGAATGACAGGTGGACCCAACAGTGAAGGTTGGTGTAATATAAAACAGGGTAAGTGTAACAGAATGACAGGTGGACCCAACAGTAAGGGTCGGTGTAACATAAAACAATAGGGTAAGTGTAACAGAATGACAGGTGGACCCAACAGTGAAGGTTGGTGTAACATAAAACAGGGTAAGTGTAACAGAAGTACATGTGGACCCAACAGTGAAGGTTGGTGTAACATAAAACAACAGGGTAAGTGTAACAGAAGGACAGGTGGACCCAACAGTAAAGGTTGGTGTAACATAAAACAGGGTAAGTGTAACAGAATGACAGGTGGACCCAACAGTGAAGGTTGGTGTAACATAAAACAGGGTAAGTGTAACAGAAGGACAGGTGGACCCAACAGTGAAGGTTGGTGTAACATAAAACAGGGTACGTGTAACAGAAGGACAGGTGGACCCAACAGTGAAGGTTGGTAACAAAACAACAGGGTAAGTGTAACAGAAGGACAGGTGGACCCAACAGTGAAGGATGGTGTAACATAAAACAACAGGGTAAGTGTAACAGAATGTCATGTGGACCCAACAGTGAAGGTTGGTGTAACATAAAACAACAGGGTAAGTGTAACAGAATGACAGGTGGACCCAACAGTGAAGGTTGGTGTAACATAAAACAACAGGGTAAGTGTAACAGAATGACAGGTGGACCCAACAGTGAAGGTTGGTGTAACATAAAACAACAGGGTAAGTGTAACAGAATGATAGGTGGACCCAACAGTGAAGGTTGGTGTAACATAAAACAATAGGGTAAGTGTAACAGAATGACAGGTGGACCCAACAGTGAAGGTTGGTGTAACATAAAACAACAGGGTAAGTGTAACAGAATGAGAGGTGGACCCAACAGTGAAGGTTGGTGTAACATAAAACAACAGGGTAAGTGTAACAGAAAGACAGGTGGACCCAACAGTGAAGGTTGGTGTAACATAAAACAACAGGGTAAGTGTAACAGAATGTCAGGTGGACCCAACAGTGAAGGTTGGTGTAACATAAAACAACAGTGTAAGTGTAACAGAATGACAGGTGGACCCAACAGTGAAGGTTGGTGTAACATAAAACAACAGGGTAAGTATAACAGAGGGACAGGTGGACCCAACAGTGAAGGTTGGTGTAACATAGAACAACAGGGTAAGTGTAACAGAGGGACACGTGGACCCAAAAGTGAAGGTTGATGTAGCAGAAAACAACAGGGTAAGTTTAACAGAATGACAGCTGGGCCCAACAGCGAAGGTTGGTGTAACATAAAACAATAGGGTAAGTGTAACAGAAGGACAGGTGGACCCAACAGTAAAGGTTGGTGTAACATAAAACAACAAGGTAAGTGTAACAGAAGGACAGGTGGACCCAACAGTGAAGGTTGGTGTAACATAAAACAACAGGGTAAGTGTAACAGAGGGACACATGGACCCAACAGTGAAGGTTGGTGTAACATAAAACAACAGGGTAAGTGTAACAGAATGACAGGTGGACCCAACAGTGAAGGTTGGTGTAACATTAAACAACAGGGTAAGTGTAACAGAATGACAGCTGGACCCAACAGTGAAGGTTGGTGTAACATAAAACAACAGGGTAAGTGTAACAAAATGACAGGTGGACCCAACAATGAAGGTTGGTGTAACATAAAACAATAGGGTAAGTGTAACAGAAGGACAGGTGGACCCAACAGTGAAGGTTGGTGTAACATAAAACAACAGGGTAAGTGTAACAGAGGGACACGTTGACCCAACAGTGAAGGTTGGTGTAACATAAAACAACAGGGTAAGTGTAACAGAATGACAGGTGGACCCAACAGTGAAGGTTGGTGTAACATAAAACAATAGGGTAAGTGTAACAGAATGACAGCTGGACCCAACAGTGAAGGTTGGTGTAACATAAAACAATAAGGTAAGTGTAACAGAAGGTAAGTGTAACAGAATGACACATGAAGCCAACAATGAAGGTTGGTGTAACATAAAACAGGGTACGTGTAACAGAAGGACAGGTGGACCCAACAGTGAAGGTTGGTAACAAAACAACAGGGTAAGTGTAACAGAATGACAGCTGGACCCAACAGTGAAGGTAGGTGTAACATAAAACAACAAGGTAAGTGTAACAGAATGACACATGAAGCCAACAATGAAGGTTGGTGTAACATAAAACAGGGTTAGTGTTTGCTATGCCAAGCACCAATAGGAGAAGCATTTGTTTTTCTTAATAGGAACTACTTGAACTAACAGAATACCTACCACTGGATCATCTGGAAAAAATGTAAAGCAGGAGAAATGTAGGGTCGAGTGTTTAGATCAAATATTAATTTATGTTTTATTGATGTATAATTTTTTAACCACAATATTTTGCTAGTGTTGGGTGGGTACTTCGTCCACATTTGGAGTGTTCAGAATTGCTTGGATGAGCTGGGGACTTTGTTAATGTTTTAAATAATTTTCACATAGGAGCCGAAGATGGTTTGAGACCTAAAATATTCCAACTGGCTCGTTTCATTTCACTGAGTCAGGATAGGATGAGTGCACAAACCTTTGGTGGGGGTGAGAAAACAAGTTTTTTTTCCTCAGACCTGAAGGGGCATGAGTAGTGCAGGCTTGGTATATTTATATGTGAGCATGTCCACAGCAGCTCATCTCATGTGACCAAAAGCTATATAGACAAAGTGCAGCTTTAGTCCAGTTTGTCAAAACAATTCTGATTTCTAGTGGGAGCACACAAAGTGCATTTATCCTTACTCTCAACTGCTCAATCCCAGAGTTAGTCATATTAAATTCAGGCATGAAGATTTTCCATCCTTCATTAAAATAAAGTTTTTCATAAAATATCTACTCTAGTAGACTTGATCACAGGTTAATTCATTAACTAAAATGAGTAGGTTTTAAATCATCACTTTCAATAAACAGTTCAAGCAGCAAAATTGGGTTTACACAGAGGTATCACTTGTGGGTTGGTGTGTGCAGAGATGCAGGAATGGTTCAGTGGATGTCTTCAAAGCCTTTTTGGAAGAATATTAACTTGTTCATTGTGTGTTGTTCTTCTCACTATGTAGCACCTGTATCATTTTTGTGACTTTCATGCATCAAAGTCCCACAGGTTTATTTAAAGTTGGGTGTTTATTATTTCTTTTCTTCTGCACAGATGGTGAAATGAAGACCCACTTACTAATTGCTTTGGATCAGATGGCAGTAAGCTATTATAGTGACATATTGCTTGTGTGTTTCAGGTATTACCAGATAACACTCGATCAGTATTTCAGTAAACTTATATTTAACTCTCAACTTACAGACATTGAAATTAGGTACAAATGCCCTTGAAAAGTAAGACCATCAAGCCAAAAATCTAGGCATGAAATTAGCATAAAATTTGAATACCAAATAGAGCATAACTGTTTGTTTTTAGTGGGAATTTGGGATAGAAATGAGAAACGTGTTTAAAAAAAAAACAAAGTGACAAAACTGATGGAAAGGAAATATAAGTATATTGCCAAAGACACACTATAAAATCTGTAGATTCTACCGCACAAGGTCATTATTTTTTCCTTCTGAAAGGGGGATATGTAAGATGTATGCCCTCTTTCTTTAAATTATTGGAGCTACTACTTTGTTAGTCATGTGGTGTATTTTTCTATATACTAGACAGCTTCAGAAATCACATGTGATGGAGGATTCAGAAAATTGTGTGATGAGGGGACATAACTCAAATAAAAATAGATACATTATGAAAATAGGTTCAGTCCTCCAAAATAGGAACAGTTAAAAGGTTTGTTATCATACTGTTTGAATCCTTCAGTAACCAACACTCAGTCCATATTTCAGTGGTGTCTTACTGCCTGAATTACTCAGTAACCAGGTACTACAAACAATCTGTCCATATTTCAGTGGTGTCTTACTGTCTGAATGATTCAGTAACCAGGTACTACAAACACAATCCATATTTCGGTAATGTCTTATTGTCAGTCAGTCCATATTTCAGTGGTGTCTTACTGTATGAATGATTCAGTAACCAGGTACTACAAACAATCAGTCCATATTTCAGTAGTGTCTTAGTGTCTGAATGCTTCAGTAACCAGGTACTACAAACACTTAATCCATATTTCGGTAATGTCTTATTGTCAGTCAGTCCATATTTCAGTGGTGTCTTACTGTCTGAATGATTCAGTAACCAGGTACTACAAACAATCAGTCCATATTTCAGTGGTGTCTTAGTGTCTGAATGCTTCAGTAACCAGGTACTACAAACACTTAATCCATATTTCGGTAATGTCTTATTGTCAGTCAGTCCATATTTCAGTGGTGTCTTACTGTCTGAATGATTCAGTAACCAGGTACTACAAACAATCAGTCCATATTTCAGTGGTGTCTTAGTGTCTGAATGCTTCAGTAACCAGGTACTACAAACACTTAATCCATATTTCGTAATGTCTTATTGTCAGTCAGTCCATATTTCAGTGGTGTCTTACTGTCTGAATGATTCAGTAACCAGGTACTACAAACAATCAGTCCATATTTCAGTGGTGTCTTAGTGTCTGAATGCTTCAGTAACCAGGTACTACAAACACTTAATCCATATTTCGGTAATGTCTTATTGTCAGTCAGTCCATATTTCAGTGGTGTCTTACTGTCTGAATGATTCAGTAACCAGGTACTACAAACAATCAGTCCATATTTCAGTGGTGTCTTAGTGTCTGAATGCTTCAGTAACCAGGTTCTACAAACACTGTTCATATTTCAGTAGTTTCTTGCTGTCTGAATTATTCAGTAACCAGATACTACAAATATTCACTTCATATTTCAGTAGTGTCTTACTGTCAGTCAGTACATATTTCAGTAGTGTCTTACTGTCAGTCAGTACATATTTCAGTAGTGTCTTACTGTCAGTCAGTACATATTTCAGTAGTGTCTTACTGTCAGTCAGTACATATTTCAGTAGTGTCTTACTGTCAGTCAGTACATATTTCAGTAGCGTCTTACTGTCAGTCAGTACATATTTCAGTAGCGTCTTACTGTCAGTCAGTACATATTTCAGTAGCGTCTTACTGTCAGTCAGTACATATTTCAGTAGCGTCTTACTGTCAGTCAGTACATATTTCAGTAGCGTCTTACTGTCAGTCAGTACATATTTCAGTAGCGTCTTACTGTCAGTCAGTACATATTTCAGTAGCGTCTTACTGTCAGTCAGTACATATTTCAGTAGCGTCTTACTGTCAGTCAGTACATATTTCAGTAGCGTCTTACTGTCAGTCAGTACATATTTCAGTAGCGTCTTACTGTCAGTCAGTACATATTTCAGTAGCGTCTTACTGTCAGTCAGTACATATTTCAGTAGCGTCTTACTGTCAGTCAGTACATATTTCAGTAGCGTCTTACTGTCAGTCAGTACATATTTCAGTAGCGTCTTACTGTCAGTCAGTACATATTTCAGTAGCGTCTTACTGTCAGTCAGTACATATTTCAGTAGCGTCTTACTGTCAGTCAGTACATATTTCAGTAGCGTCTTACTGTCAGTCAGTACATATTTCAGTAGCGTCTTACTGTCAGTCAGTACATATTTCAGTAGCGTCTTACTGTCAGTCAGTACATATTTCAGTAGCGTCTTACTGTCAGTCAGTACATATTTCAGTAGCGTCTTACTGTCAGTCAGTACATATTTCAGTAGCGTCTTACTGTCAGTCAGTACATATTTCAGTAGCGTCTTACTGTCAGTCAGTACATATTTCAGTAGCGTCTTACTGTCAGTCAGTACATATTTCAGTAGCGTCTTACTGTCAGTCAGTACATATTTCAGTAGCGTCTTACTGTCAGTCAGTACATATTTCAGTAGCGTCTTACTGTCAGTCAGTACATATTTCAGTAGCGTCTTACTGTCAGTCAGTACATATTTCAGTAGCGTCTTACTGTCAGTCAGTACATATTTCAGTAGCGTCTTACTGTCAGTCAGTACATATTTCAGTAGCGTCTTACTGTCAGTCAGTACATATTTCAGTAGCGTCTTACTGTCAGTCAGTACATATTTCAGTAGCGTCTTACTGTCAGTCAGTACATATTTCAGTAGCGTCTTACTGTCAGTCAGTACATATTTCAGTAGCGTCTTACTGTCAGTCAGTACATATTTCAGTAGCGTCTTACTGTCAGTCAGTACATATTTCAGTAGCGTCTTACTGTCAGTCAGTACATATTTCAGTAGCGTCTTACTGTCAGTCAGTACATATTTCAGTAGCGTCTTACTGTCAGTCAGTACATATTTCAGTAGCGTCTTACTGTCAGTCAGTACATATTTCAGTAGCGTCTTACTGTCAGTCAGTACATATTTCAGTAGCGTCTTACTGTCAGTCAGTACATATTTCAGTAGCGTCTTACTGTCAGTCAGTACATATTTCAGTAGCGTCTTACTGTCAGTCAGTACATATTTCAGTAGCGTCTTACTGTCAGTCAGTACATATTTCAGTAGCGTCTTACTGTCAGTCAGTACATATTTCAGTAGCGTCTTACTGTCAGTCAGTACATATTTCAGTAGCGTCTTACTGTCAGTCAGTACATATTTCAGTAGCGTCTTACTGTCAGTCAGTACATATTTCAGTAGCGTCTTACTGTCAGTCAGTACATATTTCAGTAGCGTCTTACTGTCAGTCAGTACATATTTCAGTAGCGTCTTACTGTCAGTCAGTACATATTTCAGTAGCGTCTTACTGTCAGTCAGTACATATTTCAGTAGCGTCTTACTGTCAGTCAGTACATATTTCAGTAGCGTCTTACTGTCAGTCAGTACATATTTCAGTAGCGTCTTACTGTCAGTCAGTACATATTTCAGTAGCGTCTTACTGTCAGTCAGTACATATTTCAGTAGCGTCTTACTGTCAGTCAGTACATATTTCAGTAGCGTCTTACTGTCAGTCAGTACATATTTCAGTAGCGTCTTACTGTCAGTCAGTACATATTTCAGTAGCGTCTTACTGTCAGTCAGTACATATTTCAGTAGCGTCTTACTGTCAGTCAGTACATATTTCAGTAGCGTCTTACTGTCAGTCAGTACATATTTCAGTAGCGTCTTACTGTCAGTCAGTACATATTTCAGTAGCGTCTTACTGTCAGTCAGTACATATTTCAGTAGCGTCTTACTGTCAGTCAGTACATATTTCAGTAGCGTCTTACTGTCAGTCAGTACATATTTCAGTAGCGTCTTACTGTCAGTCAGTACATATTTCAGTAGCGTCTTACTGTCAGTCAGTACATATTTCAGTAGCGTCTTACTGTCAGTCAGTACATATTTCAGTAGCGTCTTACTGTCAGTCAGTACATATTTCAGTAGCGTCTTACTGTCAGTCAGTACATATTTCAGTAGCGTCTTACTGTCAGTCAGTACATATTTCAGTAGCGTCTTACTGTCAGTCAGTACATATTTCAGTAGCGTCTTACTGTCAGTCAGTACATATTTCAGTAGCGTCTTACTGTCAGTCAGTACATATTTCAGTAGCGTCTTACTGTCAGTCAGTACATATTTCAGTAGCGTCTTACTGTCAGTCAGTACATATTTCAGTAGCGTCTTACTGTCAGTCAGTACATATTTCAGTAGCGTCTTACTGTCAGTCAGTACATATTTCAGTAGCGTCTTACTGTCAGTCAGTACATATTTCAGTAGCGTCTTACTGTCAGTCAGTACATATTTCAGTAGCGTCTTACTGTCAGTCAGTACATATTTCAGTAGCGTCTTACTGTCAGTCAGTACATATTTCAGTAGCGTCTTACTGTCAGTCAGTACATATTTCAGTAGCGTCTTACTGTCAGTCAGTACATATTTCAGTAGCGTCTTACTGTCAGTCAGTACATATTTCAGTAGTGTCTTACTGTCAGTCAGTACATATTTCAGTAGTGTCTTACTGTCAGTCAGTACATATTTCAGTAGTGTCTTACTGTCAGTCAGTACATATTTCAGTAGCGTCTTACTGTCAGTCAGTACATATTTCAGTAGCGTCTTACTGTCAGTCAGTACATATTTCAGTAGCGTCTTACTGTCAGTCAGTACATATTTCAGTAGCGTCTTACTGTCAGTCAGTACATATTTCAGTAGCGTCTTACTGTCAGTCAGTACATATTTCAGTAGCGTCTTACTGTCAGTCAGTACATATTTCAGTAGTGTCTTACTGTCAGTCAGTACATATTTCAGTAGTGTCTTACTGTCAGTCAGTACATATTTCAGTAGTGTCTTACTGTCAGTCAGTACATATTTCAGTAGTGTCTTACTGTCAGTCAGTACATATTTCAGTAGTGTCTTACTGTCAGTCAGTACATATTTCAGTAGTGTCTTACTGTCAGTCAGTACATATTTCAGTAGTGTCTTACTGTCAGTCAGTACATATTTCAGTAGTGTCTTACTGTCAGTCAGTACATATTTCAGTAGTGTCTTACTGTCAGTCAGTACATATTTCAGTAGCGTCTTACTGTCAGTCAGTACATATTTCAGTAGCGTCTTACTGTCAGTCAGTACATATTTCAGTAGCGTCTTACTGTCAGTCAGTACATATTTCAGTAGCGTCTTACTGTCAGTCAGTACATATTTCAGTAGCGTCTTACTGTCAGTCAGTACATATTTCAGTAGCGTCTTACTGTCAGTCAGTACATATTTCAGTAGCGTCTTACTGTCAGTCAGTACATATTTCAGTAGCGTCTTACTGTCAGTCAGTACATATTTCAGTAGCGTCTTACTGTCAGTCAGTACATATTTCAGTAGCGTCTTACTGTCAGTCAGTACATATTTCAGTAGCGTCTTACTGTCAGTCAGTACATATTTCAGTAGCGTCTTACTGTCAGTCAGTACATATTTCAGTAGCGTCTTACTGTCAGTCAGTACATATTTCAGTAGCGTCTTACTGTCAGTCAGTACATATTTCAGTAGCGTCTTACTGTCAGTCAGTACATATTTCAGTAGCGTCTTACTGTCAGTCAGTACATATTTCAGTAGCGTCTTACTGTCAGTCAGTACATATTTCAGTAGCGTCTTACTGTCAGTCAGTACATATTTCAGTAGCGTCTTACTGTCAGTCAGTACATATTTCAGTAGCGTCTTACTGTCAGTCAGTACATATTTCAGTAGCGTCTTACTGTCAGTCAGTACATATTTCAGTAGCGTCTTACTGTCAGTCAGTACATATTTCAGTAGTGTCTTACTGTCAGTCAGTACATATTTCAGTAGTGTCTTACTGTCAGTCAGTACATATTTCAGTAGTGTCTTACTGTCAGTCAGTACATATTTCAGTAGTGTCTTACTGTCAGTCAGTACATATTTCAGTAGTGTCTTACTGTCAGTCAGTACATATTTCAGTAGTGTCTTACTGTCAGTCAGTACATATTTCAGTAGTGTCTTACTGTCAGTCAGTACATATTTCAGTAGTGTCTTACTGTCAGTCAGTACATATTTCAGTAGTGTCTTACTGTCAGTCAGTACATATTTCAGTAGTGTCTTACTGTCAGTCAGTACATATTTCAGTAGTGTCTTACTGTCAGTCAGTACATATTTCAGTAGTGTCTTACTGTCAGTCAGTACATATTTCAGTAGTGTCTTACTGTCAGTCAGTACATATTTCAGTAGTGTCTTACTGTCAGTCAGTACATATTTCAGTAGTGTCTTACTGTCAGTCAGTACATATTTCAGTAGCGTCTTACTGTCAGTCAGTACATATTTCAGTAGCGTCTTACTGTCAGTCAGTACATATTTCAGTAGCGTCTTACTGTCAGTCAGTACATATTTCAGTAGTGTCTTACTGTCAGTCAGTACATATTTCAGTAGCGTCTTACTGTCAGTCAGTACATATTTCAGTAGTGTCTTACTGTCAGTCAGTACATATTTCAGTAGTGTCTTACTGTCAGTCAGTACATATTTCAGTAGTGTCTTACTGTCAGTCAGTACATATTTCAGTAGTGTCTTACTGTCAGTCAGTACATATTTCAGTAGTGTCTTACTGTCAGTCAGTACATATTTCAGTAGTGTCTTACTGTCAGTCAGTACATATTTCAGTAGTGTCTTACTGTCAGTCAGTACATATTTCAGTAGTGTCTTACTGTCAGTCAGTACATATTTCAGTAGTGTCTTACTGTCAGTCAGTACATATTTCAGTAGTGTCTTACTGTCAGTCAGTACATATTTCAGTAGTGTCTTACTGTCAGTCAGTACATATTTCAGTAGCGTCTTACTGTCAGTCAGTACATATTTCAGTAGCGTCTTACTGTCAGTCAGTACATATTTCAGTAGCGTCTTACTGTCAGTCAGTACATATTTCAGTAGCGTCTTACTGTCAGTCAGTACATATTTCAGTAGCGTCTTACTGTCAGTCAGTACATATTTCAGTAGCGTCTTACTGTCAGTCAGTACATATTTCAGTAGCGTCTTACTGTCAGTCAGTACATATTTCAGTAGCGTCTTACTGTCAGTCAGTACATATTTCAGTAGCGTCTTACTGTCAGTCAGTACATATTTCAGTAGCGTCTTACTGTCAGTCAGTACATATTTCAGTAGCGTCTTACTGTCAGTCAGTACATATTTCAGTAGCGTCTTACTGTCAGTCAGTACATATTTCAGTAGCGTCTTACTGTCAGTCAGTACATATTTCAGTAGCGTCTTACTGTCAGTCAGTACATATTTCAGTAGCGTCTTACTGTCAGTCAGTACATATTTCAGTAGCGTCTTACTGTCAGTCAGTACATATTTCAGTAGCGTCTTACTGTCAGTCAGTACATATTTCAGTAGCGTCTTACTGTCAGTCAGTACATATTTCAGTAGTGTCTTACTGTCAGTCAGTACATATTTCAGTAGTGTCTTACTGTCAGTCAGTACATATTTCAGTAGTGTCTTACTGTCAGTCAGTACATATTTCAGTAGTGTCTTACTGTCAGTCAGTACATATTTCAGTAGTGTCTTACTGTCAGTCAGTACATATTTCAGTAGTGTCTTACTGTCAGTCAGTACATATTTCAGTAGTGTCTTACTGTCAGTCAGTACATATTTCAGTAGTGTCTTACTGTCAGTCAGTACATATTTCAGTAGCGTCTTACTGTCAGTCAGTACATATTTCAGTAGCGTCTTACTGTCAGTCAGTACATATTTCAGTAGCGTCTTACTGTCAGTCAGTACATATTTCAGTAGCGTCTTACTGTCAGTCAGTACATATTTCAGTAGCGTCTTACTGTCAGTCAGTACATATTTCAGTAGCGTCTTACTGTCAGTCAGTACATATTTCAGTAGCGTCTTACTGTCAGTCAGTACATATTTCAGTAGCGTCTTACTGTCAGTCAGTACATATTTCAGTAGCGTCTTACTGTCAGTCAGTACATATTTCAGTAGCGTCTTACTGTCAGTCAGTACATATTTCAGTAGCGTCTTACTGTCAGTCAGTACATATTTCAGTAGCGTCTTACTGTCAGTCAGTACATATTTCAGTAGCGTCTTACTGTCAGTCAGTACATATTTCAGTAGCGTCTTACTGTCAGTCAGTACATATTTCAGTAGCGTCTTACTGTCAGTCAGTACATATTTCAGTAGCGTCTTACTGTCAGTCAGTACATATTTCAGTAGCGTCTTACTGTCAGTCAGTACATATTTCAGTAGTGTCTTACTGTCAGTCAGTACATATTTCAGTAGCCTCTTACTGTCAGTCAGTACATATTTCAGTAGCGTCTTACTGTCAGTCAGTACATATTTCAGTAGCGTCTTACTGTCAGTCAGTACATATTTCAGTAGCGTCTTACTGTCAGTCAGTACATATTTCAGTAGCGTCTTACTGTCAGTCAGTACATATTTCAGTAGCGTCTTACTGTCAGTCAGTACATATTTCAGTAGCGTCTTACTGTCAGTCAGTACATATTTCAGTAGCGTCTTACTGTCAGTCAGTACATATTTCAGTAGTGTCTTACTGTCAGTCAGTACATATTTCAGTAGTGTCTTACTGTCAGTCAGTACATATTTCAGTAGTGTCTTACTGTCAGTCAGTACATATTTCAGTAGTGTCTTACTGTCAGTCAGTACATATTTCAGTAGTGTCTTACTGTCAGTCAGTACATATTTCAGTAGTGTCTTACTGTCAGTCAGTACATATTTCAGTAGTGTCTTACTGTCAGTCAGTACATATTTCAGTAGTGTCTTACTGTCAGTCAGTACATATTTCAGTAGTGTCTTACTGTCAGTCAGTACATATTTCAGTAGTGTCTTACTGTCAGTCAGTACATATTTCAGTAGTGTCTTACTGTCAGTCAGTACATATTTCAGTAGTGTCTTACTGTCAGTCAGTACATATTTCAGTAGTGTCTTACTGTCAGTCAGTACATATTTCAGTAGCGTCTTACTGTCAGTCAGTACATATTTCAGTAGCGTCTTACTGTCAGTCAGTACATATTTCAGTAGCGTCTTACTGTCAGTCAGTACATATTTCAGTAGCGTCTTACTGTCAGTCAGTACATATTTCAGTAGCGTCTTACTGTCAGTCAGTACATATTTCAGTAGCGTCTTACTGTCAGTCAGTACATATTTCAGTAGCGTCTTACTGTCAGTCAGTACATATTTCAGTAGCGTCTTACTGTCAGTCAGTACATATTTCAGTAGCGTCTTACTGTCAGTCAGTACATATTTCAGTAGTGTCTTACTGTCAGTCAGTACATATTTCAGTAGTGTCTTACTGTCAGTCAGTACATATTTCAGTAGTGTCTTACTGTCAGTCAGTACATATTTCAGTAGTGTCTTACTGTCAGTCAGTACATATTTCAGTAGTGTCTTACTGTCAGTCAGTACATATTTCAGTAGTGTCTTACTGTCAGTCAGTACATATTTCAGTAGTGTCTTACTGTCAGTCAGTACATATTTCAGTAGTGTCTTACTGTCAGTCAGTACATATTTCAGTAGTGTCTTACTGTCAGTCAGTACATATTTCAGTAGTGTCTTACTGTCAGTCAGTACATATTTCAGTAGTGTCTTACTGTCAGTCAGTACATATTTCAGTAGTGTCTTACTGTCAGTCAGTACATATTTCAGTAGTGTCTTACTGTCAGTCAGTACATATTTCAGTAGTGTCTTACTGTCAGTCAGTACATATTTCAGTAGTGTCTTACTGTCAGTCAGTACATATTTCAGTAGTGTCTTACTGTCAGTCAGTACATATTTCAGTAGTGTCTTACTGTCAGTCAGTACATATTTCAGTAGTGTCTTACTGTCAGTCAGTACATATTTCAGTAGTGTCTTACTGTCAGTCAGTACATATTTCAGTAGCGTCTTACTGTCAGTCAGTACATATTTCAGTAGTGTCTTACTGTCAGTCAGTACATATTTCAGTAGTGTCTTACTGTCAGTCAGTACATATTTCAGTAGTGTCTTACTGTCAGTCAGTACATATTTCAGTAGTGTCTTACTGTCAGTCAGTACATATTTCAGTAGTGTCTTACTGTCAGTCAGTACATATTTCAGTAGTGTCTTACTGTCAGTCAGTACATATTTCAGTAGCGTCTTACTGTCAGTCAGTACATATTTCAGTAGTGTCTTACTGTCAGTCAGTACATATTTCAGTAGTGTCTTACTGTCAGTCAGTACATATTTCAGTAGCGTCTTACTCTGAATGCTTCAGTAACCAGGCATTAAAAACATTCAGTCCACATTTCAGCAGTGTCACACTGTCTGAATAATTCAGTAACCAGGCAGTATGAACAGACGGTCCATATTTCACATCTTGGCTTGTGTACCACTGCATTGTGCTTTACCTGCCTACAGATTCCCTCAGCTGCATTCTACAGCTCAGCACTTTATATTTTGAATGGGTAACTGTGCATGAATTTAATCTGGGTTAGATTAAGATGGTAACTGCAGAATGAAAGAATAACAGGACTAATATTAAAATAAAAACAGCATACGATTAGCATATATTTGTGTTCTGCTCCCACTTATGTCTGTATTTGTCTGGTGCACCTTGTTTCTGATAACCCTGCAGATCAGCACATTTTTATTACAGAATTCTGACACTTTCATGGTTTCTTTAAAATGGATTTTCTAGACAGAAATTATTGTCATGTTCGTTGGTTCCCCCACGTAGTTTCTTTCAGACAGAACAGCTGGAGAAGTGGAAGTTGAAGAGACATGATCAAGGTTATACTTATTTGTGGCTGTAATGAGATTTGCACTTGTAATCTCCTGTTTCACATTTTCACACCGATAAATTGGAAACGCTCCTATAAGGCAATCTGATAACCTTCAGTATCATTTCAGTTATCAGAGAGTCTTTATACAAGCACTATAAACATTGTATCAAATGATAAATGCGAATGATAACGCCTGACAGTTGTCACTGGATTCGAATGATCCTAGTATCATCTTTCTTTGCTTGATCGTATTTCATTTCAGCCACATCACCCAATACAACTGCCAGTTTATATTAGGCCTTTAATGAATCAACCTTTGCATTTAAGTACTTTGCCCAATGAGGTCTCATTTTCACAGTTCAAATGATATGCTTCACACTTCATTGATACTCCAAGTAGATACTGATGGATTTTACAAAGTATCTGCTGGGAATAAAGTGTGACTGCAGCAGGATCTGCCTGTCAAATGCAATGAAATATTTTTCAGTGAGCAGGAACAGAACAAATGCATTTTTCAACGAAAGCAAATTCATCACAGGATCCTGCGTGCATTGTTGACTCTACTCCAAGCTTGTTCCAAATGTAAAGCTGACCATGAAACTATATCAAACTCTGTGTCTGACAGAAAGGCAGTCTGAAAAAAATAAACTGTGTTTATATAGTGTGCAATGCACCAGGGGCACTGAGTGTTCCAGAAAAGATAAAAATAATACTAAATATGCTAGAAAATCTAAATAAATCTGCATGTGCTACGATCACATGAACAGCTTATATAAATAAGAAGTGCTTGCATGAGGCTCTGAATAGCCCTATCAAGGCAGAGAATCTAGATGACAATATAGCATAGACTATATAGTGTGCAATGCACCAGGGGCACTGAGTGTTCCAGAAAAGATAAAAATAATACTAAATATGCTAGAAAATCTAAATAAATCTGCATGTGCTACGATCACATGAACAGCTTATATAAATAAGAAGTGCTTGTATGAGGCTCTGAATAGCCCTATCAAGGCAGAGAATCTAGATGACAATATAGCATAGACTTCTAAATAACTCATGTAATAATGTTAAAACACTAATCACTAAATGAGTTTAGTGCTGGGACCTTTAATGAAAGTAATTCGTGCTGTCTGGAAACTTTAAGATGGTGAAGTCTGGCTGTCACTTGGTACAGTGCAGTGACTCTGGCTGCCTTATTAACCCTCATGGAAAATTTAAATTAGTTTGATGCATCTGCAATTCATGTAGTTGGGAGTAATTTCTATTTTCTTTCCTTTGCGTTCTACTGGAACTGCAACCATTTTTAGGTGATTCTTCCTTAGATTTGATAGTTTATAGTAGCTGCTTGTCTGTTCATGGTAATATAGACTTCTGACTTGCTTCTACAGTGAAACATCTGTTACTATACAATGCAAGGAGAACACACAGCTGCCAAAGATACAGGCAAAAATTGAAGTTGACCCAGGAGGTTAATACTGTATAATTCTTAGGTCAGATGTGCCCCTTGTAATTAATTCCTGGGTCATTTGCGCACACAATACAGGAAACTGCCAGTGGAGTTTCCAACAAAAGTGCACATAATACATAATATAAAGGCAGTAATAAGTATAAATACAGTATACCACAAAGGAGTATCAAATGAGGACAGTACACTCCTTTTACATGTGCAGCGTGTTTCCTTTTACAGCAGTACATCTAGTATGGGAGCTGTAGTGCAGCTTATATAACATCAGTAGAGAGAGGAAAAAAAAGATTTCTTTTATCAAAGGAGACACTGAAGGTAATGGCCCTCCAGCCAACAGTTTGATGATGGCTTTCTTCTTTCTACATTAACAAATACTACTCCAGCCTTCCCACTGGAGTGAAAGTATCATTGCTATGTTGTACACCTGCAACACATACAATCTCACTTGTTCAGTACCCCAACACCATAAAATCATGACATTATATGCTACAGAAGTACATCTATTCTGTATGCTGTATTACCAATAATACCTTTAAGAAATCAGTTATGCAGAAGTTTATTCCTTCCCTGTCCATGCCTTTAATTCCATGGACTTCACCTTTAGGCTCAAGCATCAGCATTTGAGACCAAACTCTTCAATAACTTCAACCTCTGGAAGGCATTATAGCTACAGTATTTCATCTCTGAATTATGTGTGGGCAGGTTAAATAGAGTACAAGCTGGGACTGTACACTGAATTCTTGGTTACTGCTTGAAATATGTTGATTTACAGATTGCTTACTATGTTGGGCTTCACCCCCTTCCAAAGGAATTTTACCTCTTCCTGCTGCTTTTAGACTTGAAGTGATTTTAGAATCTATTTAGTGGCTTTTTTCCATTTAATCATTTGGTAAAACAATGAGTGAGAAGGTCACTGAAAAACCAATCAGTAAAAACAAAATGAAAATTCGAGCAAAGCTACAAACAAAATGAAAACTCCAGAAAAGCTAGAACTTCCAAGTTGTAGCTTTGCTGGAGTTTTCATTTTGTTTTTACTGATTGGTTTTTCAGTGACCTCACTCATTATTTTAGTTTGTTGTTTGGGATATTTTTGCAGTGACCCTCATGATAATGGACATCAGCTGGCTATAACAGCCCTGTGGTTTTAATCCTTAGTCAAACACTCTGCTTGTGCTGATGAGCTCATAACAAGGCCGAAATATGCATATCCACAGCTAGTGGGGTTTGGCTATATTGGCCTAAAATTGTCCATTAAAATGACGAAACATGTCATGGACTTTCAGAATCGCCAAATAGCTGAAACACCTGATGTTCATAAGGATCATTTGCATATATCCCATGTGCCTCTGATTCAAGAGCTTTGGGAGGTCACACAGTGGATGTTCTAGCTTTGCTAGAGTTTTTATTTAATCATTTGGTGGAAAGGCATTGTTCACTATGAACCCTGTGTGATAACTGTTGATGAGAATGGATCGGTTTGATTTTTATTGCTGTAACATACTAAGGTTATGGTTCAGCATTAGGTTTGTATTTTGCCAAGTTGCTGGACCTTATGCTCTTTGTGACAGACTCTACCTGTACTAATCATATATATTTGGACAGTTAGCTTTTCTGTTCTGCAGATTCCAACATATTTGTATCTTGATCTTCCTGTGACTCCTCACTTTCTTTATCCTGACTTACCATAATTTACTAGGAGATCTTCATTTGTTTTATAATACTGGGGAAACTGCTTCAAGTTTGAAATATCTTCTTCCCTATTGTGGGTTCAAAACTATTTAGTGATTCAGTGTACTGTAGCTCCTTTGGCTCCTGCATGTGGATACTTTTTATGTCTTCCTCTCTCCCTCTGGCTGCCAGTCATCAGCCCTCCCATGACTGAGTAGACCATTTACGTTCCCTGTGGGGGTGAAAGCTTATTGTTGGAGGGTGTCATCTAGGCAGCCATAAGGGCTTCCCTCAGTATGGCCTGGAGTCATACATCCACATGCAGTTCTTCAGCCCATATGCCACATGTGCACTTCTTCTCCCACTGATGCTGGCATTGCAGTGAGCATGGGGTCCTCCCTCCTCCCCACATGATGGGCAATGATGGCTGTTCAGTCCCTGCCTCCATCACCTGATTCCTCCAGTGCCCAACCCACCTACCGATCTTGGTTCATCTGGCTCATAATTAGGGCTCACCCATTTAGACCACTGAGCCAGGCAACATGTGGGAGATGTGGTACAATTATTAGCTCTGTTTGTTCCATGTGAGTTCATTTGTTCTACATTAGTTAAATTTTTTTACTGTCAAGAATTTCTGCAAATTGACACATTTAGTTACCTGTGTCAACGCATTTACCACAGGTCCCTATTAGATGAACGAAAGATCAAGATCTCAAACAGCTTAAATGCGAAAATGCCGTTCTTCGAGATCACTATTGTGAGATCGCAGTACAGTGAAGATCGGAAAATTTGCTCTTTCCTCTCTGTAGTGCGATCTCGGAGTTAGTATATATCCCACAATAACAATTTCGAAGAACGGCATTTTTGACTTTTCAGCAGTGAAGATCGGAAAATTTGCTCTTTCCTCTCTGTAGTGCGATCTCGGAGTTAGTATATATCCCGCAATAACAATTTCGAAGAACGGCATTTTTGACTTTTCAGCAGTGAAGATCGGAAAATTTGCTCTTTCCTCTCTATAGTGTAATCTCGGAGTTAGTATATATCCCACAATAACAATTTCGAAGAACGGCATTTTTGACTTTTCAGCCATTCAAGATCTTGATTTTCGTTCATATAATAGGGACCCTTTAGCACAAATGGCACTAGGCATTCAGTGCATTTTTTCAGTCCTGCCACTGATAACTGGTATTGGTGTTGGTGTGTTTTTATGGCTATGTTAATAGCCAACAGTATTTCTTTTAGCATGGAACAAAATGTGCTAAGTCCAAATAAAGTGAATTCCAGCAATAGTTTACTCTGCTTTAATTTTTGCTTATCTATTGACCATATGGATGATTTTTACCTGTCTGTTGAATCGTGCTTTTCCTGTAGAGGAGCTAATTGGCTAATTGTCTTCATTACTGCCTTCTGAGTTACTGTTTTTACCTACTGTGTAAACTTATTGGATTGGGGTAGACAGTAGTAGAATGTTTTTTACATCCACTAATCTATGAGGTATCATCTATGAGAGGTTTATCATAAGCCACCTGAGGGCTAAAAACAACCTGTTTCCCCTTTCTTGTTTGAGTACTTCTGCAGTAGGGTTGTCATCTCCAAACATTAAGAATGACCTACCCCTCTAGGACCCTGCTTTTTAATGTCAGTAGAATATGTAATAATCTAGGTGCTGCATTTAATTTGCTATGTACAGATAACCTAATGTTTATCAAAGAGACATGCTGATGGTAATTTGGGCCTCTTTTTCTAAGCTCCCAGACCTCTGTTTTATGCACAACAGTAGAGAGATAGTTGTGACAATAATTTCACAGTCTGTATTTCCTCACCACTTGAAGTGACCCAGTAAATGCTGGAAGCTACAACACCTTAGAATACATTCTTGATAGAGAATTAAATTGCAGAGTTCTGCTTGCATATTTTCCACCCAGTTAACTGACACCTTTCTGCAAGATTTTGTTGATCTCCTCCTTTGAGCTTCTACATACACTCCAGATGGTTGATCCTGGTTCACTTTAATGACTCAGAAAATTACAAATTAAGTGAATTTACCCTGGAAATTCTCCTCTTGGAGTAATCCGGCTTCACTGCTACTCATTCACTCATAGTTCCTGATCTCAGTGTTTTATGTGGATGTTAAAGTAGCTGTGTTTTGCTCTAACCATCAGCTGGTCCACTGCAAGCTTGAGCTTCCAGAGAAGTCATCCAGTACTGAGTGGTCCCTTGAAGGAATTGTTGTTTCTTCAGTTTTGGGCAGTACCTGTCAAGTCACTGCCAGTGCTGATGGCCAAGATTCCCCTTGTTGTGCCCTCTAATGTTACCAAAACTGAGGCTATGGGTACTATCACCTCATGGAGTGTGTACCCAGATCTACTGCACCATTTGGGCCTTTGTTTTCTTCATACGATTTATGGATTGGAGAAAAGATTATATACAGATATTAAAGGACTTATCAGTTGAAGGAAGAAATAGCTTATGTGAAACTTACTTGCTATATCAAACATACATATTTTAAGACACAATTTATTTGTTATCCAGTGAGATCTCTGCTATATAAATCTGCTTGGACATGCTCCTTTGGTTGAGGGCAGGCTGTGTAGCCCATCCTGCCTCACAAACTATAGGGCTTACTCTTCCACTTTGTGTGAGGAAGCTATAAAATATTGTTGCAGCTATAACTTTAAAATAATGCATTCCTTTTTCCCCTGATGCTTCCATGGTGCATTGCAACACATCAGTTTTTAACAGCCTTGACTTTTGCTGCAGTGAGATTAATTATGATGAATCTGATATTGTCAGAAATGTATGCCTGACTAACTTTAAGCTATAGTCCAGACCCGTGAGGCTCGATAAACTTTTCTTCAAATTTCTAGATCAAATTATTTTCTATACCATTCATTATTCTTCTTTGAGGATGATGATTTTTCTAACTATATTAAAACAGAATTTGAAAATTCCTAAGTTCAAGAACTTATCTTTTGGTATTGGCAATCTGGAGAACTACTATCCTATCTCAAATGTTCCTTTTATATATAAGGTCACTGAAAAGGTGATACATTACATTTTATTCATATTTGACATCTTATTGGACAGCGTAGTGCTGTTGCCTCACAGCAAAAGGTTCTCTTGTTCAGTTCTTGGCTGGAGTGCTTTCTGTGCAGAGTCTGCATGTCCTTCCTGCATTCCTGTAGGTTTTCCCTGGGTACTCTGGTTTCCTCCCACATTACAAAGACATGCTTCTGGAGCGTTTCTCCCCGGGCCTCTGCTGAAAATTGGCTTCATTCCAAGTTGGACTCTCCCGGTAAACAAATGTTAAATAAATAATTCTTATGACCACTTTTATCCTCATCCGTCTACCTTTAGATTTTATCACAGCAGTGAAATGACTCTTATTTGGGTTGCAAATGACCTCCTTATGGAGGGACATCAGTGATCACATTTAATCTTAGTTCCTCTTGATCTCAATGTGCAGTTGTATAAATTAATTCTAACATCCTGAAATAAATTAGGAATTGGTATGGTCTTACAAGTACCTCACTTGATTGGTTTGCCTTGTTAGACTTCAGGCCCCATTAAGCTCATGATTTCTGTGGTTAATTCTTCTAGCGCACATCCCCTGATATGTAGGGTACCCCAGAGCATACACTGTGTCCCTTTTGTTCACAATTTGTATGCTGCCTTATAAGGAAGATGCCCAGCACGGTAGAAGAATATGTCACGTGTGTTACACTGATGATATCCAGTTATATGTCACTTAGGGGTAGTGCCACATTTGATCAGTCTTGGTGAAAGCCTGTATTATGTCTGTCATGGTAGCAGTGTTTATGGTCCTTGGACACATTCCACTGCCCACAGTAATCTGATGGTCACAGGGGTTAATGTCCTATAAATAACACCACTAGCACTAAACAGATTGAATTATAAACTGTGTACATAAATGACTCACTGAATAACTCAATAAGTGAATCCTGGAAACAAGAGCATGCAGGAAATGCACACTGATGCTCTTGGCTATGGGACTATGTCATCCACACCCAAGAATACATTTTATATGGACTACATGGAATACCTACTGATAATTGTGGTTCTGAATCCAGCTTTCTGCAGTCCTTTCCCTCTTCTCTCTAGATTCGGCACCTTCCAATGTTTCTACTACCACAGTAACTATTCTTTAAAAACACTACACACACACACACACACACACACACACACACACACACACACACACACACACACACACACACACACACTAAGCCTTGAAAAGGTCGGCAGCCTGTGGTTCTTTGGTTATCCTGTTCACCTTTATGTCAATAATTTGAGAAAAATATTTGTTACTAAACTCAGTAAAAGTATTGACATGCGACTCCCAGCTGATTGCAGAACATATAAAGATGTGCAAGATAAATCATTGTTTTACTAAAACCAGGATTGTCGACAGTTACAATCCTAATATCACACAAGATAAAGTACATTATCCAAATGGTGACATTCATGTCAATCTCCCTGCAGCCCTGCCTCTTATCTAATAACTGCTTACCAACCAAACATCTATTTCCATGTTTGTTGACAACTTCACATCTAAGTACATTAAACACTTAGCAGAAATGATTCCACACCATGCTAGCATTCTAATTAAGCATCAATCAAATCTTGCAACGGTAGATATCATGATTGTTAACAGTACATGTGAATGTAAATACTCAGTGCAATCAATTGAATATTTTGTCAAATTACTAAGAAAACACATATTTAAATGTTCCCAGTGCAAATGCTTCCAAAATAGTAATACATCATAGTCACAATCCATCCACCCAATGTAGTTTTCCAAATTCTAAACTAAACATGCAGTTACAATTATTCCATGGTAAATGTTACCCTTTTTTAAATACCACTCTATCCTCTACTTCACATTTCCTCATTTTAACCATTGCTCTCCCATACCCACCCACTATTTACTACCTAGTCCTTCCATCTATTACCACCACATTACCTAGTACTCCACATATTGTAAATAGTACTATGTTATAAATACTGGATTCAACAACAGCAATTCCTACTTCCTTGCTACAGTTCCCTTACATTCCTCTCTTCATGTTCAGTAAAAATAATACTTGTAGTCTGCGCTCTTCATATTCTCAACAGCTTACGTAACTAATACCAATGTGTTGCTCACAATGTTTACAATAACTTATTGTTAAAACTTATTTTTGTAGTAACTATACTACTTTAAACTTAATCACTGTTTTCTATCTTTCAATTTTTCAAATTTTGTAAATATCTGCTACTCTTGAATTGTGTCATAATTTTTTTTAATAACTACTGTGTTTAGACTTGGGTTTTATAATAACATCTGGGTGTCAATCTTTCTTTTTATTCTCTACCTGAACCTTAAAAAGTCCACATGGACCAGTGCTATAACCCAATCAATCAAGATAATATGTTTGTAGCTAAAGATGTGGAAAGATGCTATCATAAGTCTTTTGGATGGAGGGTTGTTCTTCAGATTTGGGTAAGGTTTATCTACTAGCCCTCCTTTCAACCTCAAGGAAATTAAAACTACTCAAAAAGGCATAAATAAACAGCTAATATATTACACTGTATCAGACAATATGGGCATAGTACCAAAACAGCAATCATTTCCTTCACTGTGTTTATAAGGTAGAATGGAGATGTAGATCATTTAGCAGAACCAGTTCTCCTTAAGCTTTCCAACTGTTTAATAATGTAAATTGCAACTTGCCATTGTCACAGCTTCTATACTGTTCCATCTCTCTTTGGTCACAAATCCTAGTGACCACAACCAAACAGTCAGCTAGAAAAAAGCCTCATCCTAAGCACAACCATCTCAAGAAATGGCTTTAGTTACATTACTTTTTACCATATTATAAGTAAACCATTTCACAGTGGTTCCACTAAGGCAGTTTAGTATGCTGATGATATTTCTTTGATACAGGTATCCAGAATATTACCATGATCACATCACAACTGTTGGAGGGAATTAGGCCTTCTCCTTAGCACTGCCAAAACTAAACTTGTGTCATTAAAATCAAGTCCATCTAATGAGGTTACCTTCCAGCCATCCTAATAATCTCAGACGAAAGTATACCTTTAGAAGTAATTGACACATATAAACACCTAGAACTAATAATGTGTACAAAACTAAATTTTGATCACCATGTACACAGACTAGAACTCAAATCAAAAACTATGGAATCTTTGCAGGTGTAAGCTTTTTCTAACTCCATATGCTCATTTAACAAATTATCAGGATTATCCCTTACCAGGTCTTACAAATGTAACCAACATTTTTTCTAGCTGATACACAACTCATTCTTATCTATTTTAAACTGTAATACTAAAATCTATCACTGCATTACCTTAAAACAATTAAACTGGCTGGAATTTAATCACTACATGTGATCCTCTACAATAGCACATCTTGTCCTTTATACCCACTTGAAAAAGTCTTGCCTTTGGCTCTTGTGAACTACAATCTATCCTGTCTTTGCTACAGATCAGAGTTTCTACACTATCTTCCTTCAAATATGACCCGCATAATTGTATGGGTGTTCATAAATTCACCCTGGGCACTTGACTGGCCTGGCCTAACATGATAGGTGAGGTAGGGTCTAGGCTGGGTGGTCTGTCTGTGATTTCTGTGATACTGCCATTTGCATCTCTGCTAGCAGTAGGTAGAAGAGTTGCACTGTAGTTGTGTTTCTGTGGTGGTTGCATGGAATCCTATAAAGGGGTGTGCAAACGTATATAATATAGAGATGAAGGATTCATGCATCACTGCAATCCCAGTTACTATGTTATATCACTCATCTTGGGTTTCTAGTGCCAAGCTGAATCGCAGCTGTCAACATATATGTGCTCTGAAAATAAAAATACATCTGCATATTCACTTCCCTGCTGAGCATCATTTGGAGTAGCTCTTATTTCTTACAAGGCATTCTCTTAGGCTATAATCACTGCCAAAGTCTCAGTTATGTATGCTTGAATTTTGCAGATGTATTTTTAAGGATTTTGATGTAGATTCTTTAATTTAAGTCTGACCCATAACATTTTCTTTTGATAAATAGTAACAGCGAATATAATGTCAACAGAAAATGGATAGAAATCCAATATGCTTATTTTCCTGGGAAAGTCGAGCAGGAATCAAGGTGTATAAAAAAATGGGTGTGCATTTGTGTGTATGTGTTGGAGGGGTCTATATGGGGTGAGTGATAGTAACTGTATTTCTCTGCTATACTAACATTTCAGAATATTAAAACTAATCGGTTTTCTGTTCGTCAGAACTAATTACACTTCCTACTAATGTACATTTTAATGATTGGATAATGTAAACACACATCTTTTGTTATCATCTTACAATAAAGGCAGGATAATATGGCCCTCTTTTTGTCTCATTTTGTCACTGTTAGGGCCCAGTTCAGCGAGGTTACCATGAGGTGTACACTGCCATTTCTGATTCATAGACATCCCTACCATGAAGCTGCAACATGAAGAAGCACAACATGGTGAGCTATTCCTGTGGCCATGCTAAATGCTAATGAGGCATTTGAGGGGAGAGGTCATGTGTTCTCCCCTGGAACTGCCTGCATTAAGCAACTTATGCAGCCGGATGCATCTTTGGAACAAGATACCAATTCATGTGAAACAGAGCACCTCTATGACACTGTTCAGGAGGTACCTGGATAAGTGGGAGGGGGCACGATAAATTCTTACTGGGGATAGCGTCCACAACCATCCTGCACATGGGTAGTCATCACTAAATGCAATCTTCGGTATTGATTAGCATTTCTATGGTATTACATTGGGAGGAAATTACTAGGCTTAAAATGATCTCTGGATCAATAGGCTAGTAATCTCCTATGATCCTATGATCTTATGAACATAACTAGTTGTTAGAACAATACATTACCTGCCTAGGCAGTCTGCTTTAGTTAGGGATATAGAAGGGAAATATTTTCAGGTGCCATTGCCCAGGCAGGGATGAAAACCAGTCAGTTCCTACACCCCTAATTGGGGCTGTTAATGTGATCAGTTCAGGAAAAGATTTAGATGGTAGTAAAAAGCCTGAACTGCAGTCACATCTGTTAAAAGGTACTGGACATCCTTAGGATGGGATTACTTCAAGGGAATAAATGACTGGCATTAGTAAGTCTAAATTGGACTTGCAGTTTTCAAAATGGGCTGGATTTCCTTAGGAGAATTTGTGAGGATTACAAAGACATCATTAAAGCAGGCACATCTCCTAGACCCCAGTTTATAAAACCTGAAGGAGATAGCTAAGATGGGATCTTAATCCTAAAGGGCTGAGAGAATCTGTAGACAGCAAAAAGGGATGTTGCACAAAAATGGACTGCTAAAGAGGGATTAGTTGGATAAATCATGCACCAGTTTGTAGTCTAAAGGACGTATCATCACCGACTTTAAACCATAGCCCATAATATTTCTTTTTCAATCTATGTGAGCATAAAGTGTACAAACACTTCTAATGCAAAACTTCTACTGGAGAGACAGTGTAAAAAACATAAAATTGTATGACTGGTAAGCCAGGAAATAAGACTAAGGTGTACTCAAATGGTAAAGCAGTATGTAGGTACAGGAAACCTACAGATAATCAAAAGACCATGGCTATTCATCACAGCAAAGAGAGCTAGGTAAATGGCAGATGTGTTACAACATGTTGTGACAGCCTCTCTTTACCCCAGGCCAGTAATCAAGGAGGTTTAATCCCCATCACTGACACTGGTGAAGAGATGGTCACTAAATACAGGAATGGATTTACACAGTATTTCAAATGCAACTCTCTGCATCAAGCACAATTTCCCCTAAGAGCACACAGGGAACTCGCTGCAGACCTGGCACTAGACTCTCTGTCTCTCTAGATCCCAAACAAGACTCACTTTGGAGCACTGAGTCCCAGTTCCAAGTAGATGACACACACATACCTCGGTATTTGATTTTCACATGCACAAACACACTCACACTCACACTCCTAGGAAAGGCTGGTACAGATTTGCTAACTGTACCCCTTTTGCCCAGACTATAATGTAACTACACTGCTACCAGTCAACCACTCTCAAGATCTTGGGTTTCCAATTATACTGAGAAATATCAATACTAACATAAATGGTAGTGTAACCAAAGCAGCCAGGCTTTTCGATGTGGCCAGGCCATCACTAAAATAAGCACAAGTACTCTCAAGATTTTAAAAGTATAGTCTAAAAGACCAGCCACAATGAAAGGTATAAAAATATTCAATAATAAATAATAAAATAGAAAACATGAGAATATTAAATATCTAAGTACAATAAACTCCAGAGTTTCAATCTCAGGAGAAATAAAAATAACACAGCTGGACAAATTCAAACAGATGCAGAAAAATACTGCTTAACTAGTCTCAATGTATTTTCTGACTGTCTAAAGAATAACTGCTCCATAGCTAACTTAATACAGCAAAGCAAGGCAGGATGCTGAGATGATTTCCACAAGGCAAGGTGATGAAATTCAAACTTCTAACTGAACTGAACAACTGTGATAACTAACACAGATCTTTTTATATTAGGTTCAAATAAATACAAAACAAACTGCTGTGAGAGTTCCATCCTCTCAGTGCTGGTTACAGAATGACAGCACTTATGATCACCTGACTCTGGTACAATACACATTCAGAGATTTGCTAAGACCTGTTGCACTATTTGAAAATTATAGAACAATTTCAAAAACTTCTACTCTTCCTTTCCAGAATTATTTGTTTAAACATAAACATTTAATCAGGTTTAATAACACTGTTGATACATTTATAACACAAGCATCTGTACAAGTTAGTGTGATAGTCAAATGGCACAAAATTATTTACAATACTCCATCTAACTATGCTGGCATATGTTACAAATACACTGCCCCACTCTTTGGCACAAACGACAATACCTCACAATGTCAAATCATCATCAAAAATTCAGAGGGTCTTTCAAAACAAAATAAATAATAAAAAGGATGAGTGCAACATGAAATGCATCTTTTATCTCAAACTTTGTTTCTTGACAGTTTCTCAATTAAATACTAATATGAGTTTAGGAAAAATGAAGATGTGTGGAAAAACTGCAATAAATATCAAATTGTTACAGTTCATCCAAAAGAAAATGTGTAAAAAGGAACCAAGCTGTATTAAAGGTCTATCAGATAAAAAATGTAAATAAGTGTTTGAAAGATAAGAGTAGAACAGAACTCAATTTTGATAACTGTTTGTAAGAACTGAAAGACTTCATTTAAATTCTGAAAGGTAGAGAGAAAAGGTTTATTGGGACTATTGCCCACACCCTATTGTTGTCTATTTGTGTGTCAGTTCTCCTCCAAGGGATTAGCAGCATTATACATTTGGTTCTATCCCTACTACCCCAGAATGGGCATGGCCTTCTGTCTGTGTGAGCTCTGTCAAGCATCTGAGACATTAATCAACCTCAGATTGCTTTGTAGTAATCAAACATTTGTCCCTCTACACCACTGGAGCTGGCTGGGCTGTGGAGCCAGAGATTGTAACTCTGAAATGTAGCTATGCAGTATAAAACTCATCTGGCTATTGCAGAGTTTTTACTCAAGACAAAAGTGCTGCTTTTCTATATACCATTAAGGCCAATTTTCATAGGTTCATAGGAGGTTACTAGGCTATTGGCCCTAGGGTCTTTATAAGCCTAGCCATGATATACTCTTATTCCCTTATTGACCAAGTTGCATGGTCTATATTTGCAGTGCAAGTCTATGATCGACACAAACTGCCCTTATCCATGAGGGACATAGGTGACACCGCTGGGGTAAATTTATGGTCCCCCATCCAGTTGTCTAAGTTATGCTTAAATAGGGTCATTGAGGAGCATGTGAACTGGGAGTTTGTTCCAGAGGATTGGCAATCTCTCGGAGACATATCTGTCTCTCCAGCATGTCCTGTTAATGTAGCAGGCTAGGTTAAGATCCTTAGAGTGAATGAATCTTGTCCCATTTGACTTGTGGATGTGCAGCACTTCCATTACGGTAGGATCCGAGGCTGCTCTGCAGGCCAGGCACAAGCTGCCTCTCAGCAGCCTATAAGATACAGAGTACAGTAACAGGGCCTTTAGTCTGTCCATGTAGGTCATGTGTTGAAGGCCCTGAATTTTCTTGGTGAGAAACCTCTGAAGTCTCTCCAGCTGCTGCAGGTGGCTGGTGAGGTACATACAGAAGGGAGTGTTGTACTCTGTTAGTGGTCTGATGAGGGATGAGTACAGGAGAATTATAACATCCTTAGCTCTGGATGTAATACCCTTACTTATGAGATATGCAACATAGAAGGCCACATGGTGATCAAAGTTAAGGTTGCTATCAACCTGTGTTCCCAAATCTCTCACCACATGATTTGAGCTAAGGGGGGTACTGTTAATATTGTAATTTACAGGGACTTCCCCTTTGCTGAAAGGGATGATAATGCATTTGTTGCATTTAGTTTAAATCTGTGGCTTTGCCACTAATCATTTGTCTGGTAAGCCCTTTCCCTAGTATGTCCAATAAATCACTGCGATCAGGCAATGAATTTGGAACCTTCAAGTACATTTTCTAAAAATACTGCTTTATTAAAAATACAGTAATAAAACAAATTACGTGCTTTCATCGCTATAAGCTGGGACTTCTTCAGAATCAATAAGTTCAGCACGTCCACATGGTTATGTAGCATGGTTAATTACTTAATTAATATGCCAGTTAAAAAATTAAAGCTATCATACATAAATTCATAATTTATTAAAAATTACAGATACTTGCTATAACCATATTTAAATGCCTAAAAATTGTAGATATATTCTGATGTAGCTAAAGAATGCCTTGTGATTATCCTTCGCTTGGCTTTAGAGGACTTTACAAAATATCTAATTTGCTTATTCAAGCTGTAGAGCGTGTCCTTCCTCTGCTGAGTCAGTTCCCTCCTCTTCTTAGACATTAGTTTCTTCCTTGGATAGCCTATTTATGCTTGGTGTCACCAGGGTGGCTTGTTATTTTATGAGGAACTAATTTTGATATGTTCGGGTACAGCCGAGTCTGTACATTCCTGTAGGTGTTTATACAGGGCATTTGTGTACACCTCTGTATAGCAGTCATTATTGAGAGTGGTAGCAGGGGGTTTGAAACTATTTATGCCATCACTTAGGAGGCTATAGTTTACTTTGGAGAAATTTTTCATCCTTTTTGCTATTGAGTGGGTTCAGGTATGAGCGTTACTTCAAACAAGACTGATTTATGATCAGACCTTACCACAGAGGGCAACACACAGGGTGCAGTGCAGAGATTCCCTATTGTGGGGGTGCAGACTATCTGTTCCAGAGCATTTGTAAGTCCAGAGGCCTTAGGGCAAGCATTTTTATGCTCATGTATGACTCCCAATCGATGGAAGGATAGCTGAAATCACCCACGACCAAGGTGTTTGGCTGTACAGTGAGGGACTCGGGGAAGTCCAGGTAGGCAGAGTGGTTCTTGTGGTTCATGGTAAGGGACCTATAGCTGATAATGATATGGAAGGGGGTTTTACCTACAGTTGGTTGGACTTGGAGTAGTGCTAAGGAGTCGTACTGTTTGACCAATCTTGAGCTGTATTTCTTTTTAATGAAGATGTATACACCTCTCCCTTTGGTTCTTTCATGCTCATTTTGATGTCTGCATTTGTGGAAGGCATTGTAGCCTTGTATGGCCAGGGTCCTCTCTGCGGCCTTGAACCATGTCGCTGTGACTGCACAGACATTGGCATCTTCCAAGGTAAGGAGTACTTCCAGTGCATACAGTTTCCAATTTAGTCCTTTCTATATAAACTGATGTCAGTGATGTGATTCAAACCATATGTCACTTGTTTCATCATTTAAATTTGTGATGGCAGTAGTGTAGAAGTTAAGACTCATATTCCTGGTCTGTCACACCATTCACAATACAAACCACATCTCAATAATCTCATGACCTGAAATAATTTAAAAAACACCCACTTAATTCTATTTTATTGGTCTTCTGTCAAACTTTCATCAAATCATTGAAAAGGTCATTTATTGCCAGCAGCTAAATTATATCTAATAAGGTGTTGGTTTTCCCAAAGCCACCCTCCCTATTCCTGTGTTGTTGTTTAAATTTGGAGGCTTTTGCAGTTGCCTGCCCCCACTGTAGATTTGATCTGAGACACTCCCCCCTGTCCCATCTCTTTACCTCATTCTACCTAATAGACTCCTTCTGCACTTGTTGTTGGTCATTTTTAATTTAATTGCATTTTTTAAACTGTTTGGTCTAACATTGCCACATATTCAAGTGTGCTAGCTTGCACTGCATTTGAATTGTTTTTACTGCTGTTTTAGCTACTTTTCTGTATATATATATATATATATATATATATATATATATATATATATATATATATATATATATATATAAATACCTTTCCTGTAACTAGTGTAGTCCAGATTCAGATTTTCTGTATCCAGGACTGTATGTAAGCTTCTGAGCCCCCCTGCCAAGCTTTCTGTGTTGGAGGGAAGCCTTCTAGCTTATCAGTGGGAGTGGTAAGCACTAGGTAACCTATCTACCACATAAGGAGTGGTTCTGGCCCAGAAATTGTAGTTATTGGCCGTTTGAGCAGTTTTTCCATCTCTCTCAACTTTGATTTAAAAGCCAGCATTTGCACTTGTTTCCCCCCTTTCCTGTAACTAGTTTAGTCCAGATACAGATTCTTAGTTTTAGCACTTGAATTTGCTTATTCGTGATCAGCACTTGTTCAAAACTTGTAAGCACTAAATAACCTACTAATTACTACAGCATTCAACCTTCCTCATTACCTAGATTAAAACAGTTTTGGTACTTACTTTCCTCACTTGCTTAGAGGAAAAACAGCTCTTGTACTCACTTTCCTCACTTATCTAGAGAAAAATAGATTTTATTCAGGCATGTCCAAGGGTCAGCTCCCAGCTTTTTCTCCTGTCTATCTGATGAATCTGGGCATCTTGGGGCAATGTAGAAATTGCCTCATGTACATAGACAACCCTCTCCTCCTACCACCTAACACTACAACCTGTGAGAGATGCACTTATCTAGTCAAACTGGAGGTAAAGCTCTCTCCAATCAAGACTGAACTTGACAGTCAAGAGGAGAAGGTAAACACTTGCACCACAGCACACTCATCACATAGTCTCAATAAATCTACACCACCAAAATCCACACAGAAACACAAACATTTGTTGAGTCTCTCAATAATAATCTGCTCAAGCAACAGAGACATCCAAAGCAGAAATGCAAGCAACCTCCACCCCCAACACAACCTAAATGACACATAGCCCGCAGACTCAGTGTGCCACTCAACCAAAGCCAATAAGGCAAAACAACGTACCCAACACACTAGTCATAGGTGACTCTATAGTCAGACACACTGATGCCCCACTCACCAGGCTAAACAAGGAGAAGGTTACTGTCAGCTGCCTTTCGGGTGCCAGGATCCGCCACATAACTCATGCACTCAGGTCACTCCACAAGTACAAATATTGTAAACCAAACGAATGAGCTGTAGAAAGCACAAGTCCAAGGCTGACAATAAAAAATGTAAATTTAATGAAGTAAGCACACGCTTTCGGAGAACTCAATGGCGCTCCTTCCTCAGACAAAAAAGTTTTCCATCTTTGAATAACCACATTTTTGTACAATCAATTATGCTAATTAAGTGTGTTCAAACTAACAAATCACATAGACCCATAAGGGGGTGTGTTCCTATTACTAGCACCAGCAAAGAAAGTACTTTCGTCCTAAAAGGTGCAAGTATAACAAACTAAAATCCTACTGCACCATAATTAAAAACCAACACAAAAAAGATTATTATACTCTTAAATAATCGTCGATCCAATTAACTTCTCATTAAACCTGTAAGCTTAAAACCATAAAAATGATAAAAACAATGAATTGAAATAATCCTTTTTGTGTTGGTTTTTAATTATGGTGCAGTAGGATTTTAGTTTGTTATACTTGCACCTTTTAGGATGAAAGTACTTTGTTTGCTGGTGCTAGTAATAGGAACACACCCCCTTATGGGTCTATGTGATTTGTTAGTTTGAACACACTTAATTAGCATAATTGATTGTACAAAAATGTGGTTATTCAAACATGTAAAACTTTTTTGTCTGAGGAAGGAGAGCCATTGAGTTCTCCAAAAGCATGTGCTTACTTCATTAAATTTACATTTTTTATTGTCAGCCTTGGACTTGTGCTTTCTACAGCTCATTCGTTTGGTTTACCTGGTTTGTCATTTGTTTAGTGCTTTTTGGTTTAACAAGTACAAATATTGTCCATGTAGGTGTGAATGACCTGAGACGTACCTCCCTGGACTACATGAAGAGAGACATGGAAGAGCTTGTAGCCCAGGCAGGTATGACCCTAGCCCTGAGTAGCATTCTCCCATCACCCAGAATGATGCCGCAGTACAAGGACAAAGTGATTGGCTTCAACAATTGGCTAAGCTTCTGGTGCCATTCTAAAGGGATCCAGTATGTGACTGCCTGGGATGACATGGTCGACAGATCACGATGCTTTGCCAGAGATGGCCTGCACCTGTCACCCCCGAGATTCCAGATACTGGCTAAGGTTCTTGCCACCCCATAGTGCCTTTTTTAGGCAAGGTTCGAATGACAAATTCAGCACCATAACAGGAACAGGCAAGCAAAAACTGAGGGTGATGCTACTCAATGCTAGAAGTCTAAATCTCAAAATGCACTCACTCGAGGCACCCCATAAAATGGAGAACATCGATATCTGTGCACTGACTGAGACCTAGTTCAGGGCTCCAGGGAGCACCCCTGCACTACCAGGCTATAACTCATACCACACTTTTCGGTCATGTAACCTGGACTGGAACAACAAAGGCGGAGGTGTGCCCACATTCATTAAGGATATCCACACCCCCAGGCTAGTTGTTCAGCATAATGCAGCCGAGGTTATCCAAGTGCAACACACACTCTGGCTAGGCTTATAAATGCCCTAGGGCAGATAGCCTAGTATGAACCTATGAACCTATGAACCTATAACTCTGGGCAAAACTGCAATCCAAATTGTAGCGTGCTACAGATCACCTACCATGCCCCAGGATTCCCACTCCTCTTTTCTTGATGTACTGGAAAATATTAGGGTTCAACCAAACACCCTAATAATGGGCGATTTCAACTACCCCACCATTAACTGGGAAAACTACTCATGTACCAACTCCTTCACTCAACGCTTTCTGGAATACATAAACTCCAATGCCCTGTATCAACTTATCCACACCCCCACCAGGGGCAACAATATCCTAGATCTAGTCATTACCAACATGAGTGAACGGTGTTCCACACCTGAAGTCAACGCCTCATTGGTCCGATCCAACCATAAGCTAATTACCCTAGATATCCACATTTTGCCCCCACCTCCCATTAAGGAAACCATGGTAAAAAATTTCTCCAAAGCCAACTTCATGCTTCTTAAGACAGAAGTGGTGAACTTCATGACACCCATGCAGATGGACAATACAGTTATGACTACTGAATCCTACACAATTGCACTTTATAAGCATTTACATGAGTGCATGGATCGTGCTATCCCAAACAGAACCAAGACACTATCTTCCAAAAAAAGGAAGCCAATCTGGTGGTCCCCTGCCATAAACAAACTGTAGAACAGAAGGAAGAAACTGTTGCAAAAGAGGGTAAAATCCCATGAGTGGAGGAGCTCACCGGTCAACCTCAGTAAGAAGCTGTGATCCCTGATAAAATCCTCCAAAGCTAGTTACAAAAACAAAATCGCCACTGATTCTAAAGACAATCACAAAGCATTCTATAGCTATGTCAAGAATCTCAATGGCAACACTCAGATCTGCTCTGAGTTACAGCACAATGGCACTAAATATACAGACCCAACTGATATTGCCAACATCCTGGCAGATAGGTTCAGTGCTAACTTTACCCCCCTCTCACCCCCTAAAGAGCCCATCTCTATACCGGAAGAATGCAAAGTTCCTGTAATCACGACTGCACAGGTAAAATCACACTCTCCAAAGCCAAGAACACAGCATCCATGGGACCAGACAACATCCCAGGCTGTGTTCTACACGGACTACAGAATGAACTGGCACCCCACCTAAGTACCATGTTCAATCATAGCCTCACCTCAGGCTTTGTGCCTGCTGAATGGCGCACAGCAACGGTTATCCCACTCCACAAGGGGGGAGCCACCACGGACCCCAGGAACTACCACCCCATTAGCCTGACGAGCCTGGTCTGCAAGGCCATGGAACGTATCACCATGGAACTTATAAACCAAGACATTGGTAATCTCCAAACTCTGGACCCCACCCATTTCGGGTTTGTAAAAGGCAGATCATGTCTCCTAAACCTGATAGACTTCTTTGAAGCAGTCACCAAAGCCGTAGACAAGGGTAAGGTGGTGCACACAGCCTATCTAGATCTTGCCAAGGCTTTCAACACCATCCCCCATTCTGGAATTATAGATAAACTCACTAAACTAGGTATAAATCCCTATGTCACAAGATGGGTTGCCAACTGGCTCACTGACAGAACCCACACAGTGAAAGTAGCAGACTCTAAACCCAACTTCAGACAAGTGGAGTACCACAGGGATCAGTCCTGGGTCCTCTCCTGTTTGGTATCTACTTCTCTGAAGTACAGGCTAACACAGAAGGTCTTTGGCTAATGAAGTTTGCAGATGACTGCAAACTAGGAGCCATAAATCGAAACTCCTAACAATGTGGACATCCTAGAAATGTTCCTCACTGAGACAGATGCCTGGTGTCAAAGCCATGGCCTCAAGCTCAATGCCAAAAAGTGCACTGTCATCCCCTTTGGTAAAAACTCTGTACCCATGAACTACAACATAGGCGGTAGTATACTTAACACCGAAAGTGTGATGAGACCTTGGGACACAGGTGGACAGTAGTCTCTCCTTTGATAATCACATTGCCACAGTTGTCAGAAAATCCTTCTACATGGCACACCTCATCACAAAATGTTTCTCATCCAGAAAAAAAAGAGGTCATTGTTCCCCTCTACTCATCACTCATTAGATCCTTTATAGAGTACAGCACCCCTTTTGGTATGTACCTTACAAGACATCTACAACAACTGGAAAGGCTGCAGAAATACCTCACAAAGAGGATTACCGGCCTCAGACAGATGCCCTATGCAGACAGTCTCAAAAAACTCCAGCTTTACTCCGTCACATATCACCTACTCAGAGGTGATCTCTGCCTAACATACAAAGCTATGTCAGACCCAGAGCTGTTGGACATGCTCCACTTAAAGAAATCCCAATCAAGGGCGCCCGCAGGCAGGTGCAAGGGGGTGCACTTGCACCCCCCTGGAATCGGCTGACCAGTTAATGCTGTAAATTGAAAAAAAAAGTTTTTTTTTTTTTTTTTAGTGTGTTCTTCTTTAAGAAAAAGTCTGTGCTGACAGTCCAGTCGCAGGCGCATGACATCATCGCTCGGCCTCGCTCATATTTACAAGTTTACAGGAAACTCACGGATCGCTTCCGTTTTCGGAAGATTCAGGGAATTGAAACGGACGGATTTACAGCGTGGCGTTTAGAGGAAACGATGAAAGATGGGACCTGAAGCGGATGGATTTGCAAGCAGGAAACGGATGGAAGATGGGACACTTTCAGAGTGAGTAGTGTGTGTGTGTGTGTGTGTGTGTGTGTGTGTGTGTGTGTCTGTGTGTCTGTGTGTCTGTGTGTCTGTGTGTCTGTGTGTGTGTGTGTGTGTGTGTGTGTGTGTGTGTGTGTGTGTGTGTGTGTCTGTCTGTCTGTCTGTAAGCAAGCTTGCTGGATTGTGGGGGGAAAAATAAAATAAAAATGTGCAGTGGGTTGAAATTCTTTACAAGTGTTGGAACTTCATACAGCACTGAATCTTACTAAGTGCTGTCTATACCTCTATCTGCTTCTGTTTAGTAAACAATAGCATAAATCTCTGTCAAAATGCATGAGAAGCATAAATAAAAAGCGAGTCTTCCTGGGCAGTGAACTGTAAGTAGTGCAAAACTGTTGTACCTTCAAGAAATACTGACCCATGCCTGTATGAAGACTTGCTATAGCAGTAAAGTGAGTCTTCATGTCCATTAAAGGGTTGATGGAAAAGGACTTTATTTATTGCCATTTGATTAGACTGTGTTGTGTATTATGTCAAAACTTTCTGGTAACAGTCTGTGAAACTATGTTTGTAAGATGCTGCCACTAAACATCAAACCCTGTGACAATAAAAAGGGTTTGTCGTGATACACAGCAAGAAAGTTAGTTGTGTGCAAACCTGGTGAAATTGATTGTGAATTGCCTTTACTGAAACATGAAAGGCAAGATAGATAAGAAGCATGACTCTATATGTGGTATATGTGCTGTTGTCATTGAAGGAAAATAGATGTTAGGTGCTGCTTTGATACAGCAACATAGCACATACCACGGTAAAGTGGTACTGACTAACTGGCCTGGTCACAGTCACAGATAGTGTATGGTACAGCAAAATGAGAACACCTTATATCAGCATATTTTATAGTAGAATCAAATGGTTGTTTTACAGTGAAGTGTTACAACACTGCAAAGTGAAACCTTATTTAAGGGTAAGAAAATGCCAAGTCAGTTGGAAGGAGTTAAGAGGATGAATACCTAATTTGGAATAGATGGTTTCTGAAAATAAAAATAAAGTGGCAGTTTTAAAAAGTTATTGGCTGACTTTGCCATCAGAAAATTTTTACTCCACCAAGACTGCCTGAACCATTTTTGTACAAATTGAATCAGAGTAACATAAGAGTAAACCTGAATTCTAGGTTGACACACCAGACAAAAAGAAAAAAAACTATTTAAAGTTGTTAGAAAAAGAGCAATGTATAAATTGAGAAAAGAGTGACATGACCCAGTGTTGGAACCTGAAAAAGAAAATAGTCCATTTCAGACTCTGGTTGGTATTACGTATTTACAGAGTGAAAATGAAGAACTGCGACAGGAACTTAATGTTAACAGTGCTCTGCATGATCTAAAAACTAAACTGTTGGAATGTGCAAGCTGAGTAAGTTACTTAAGGTACAACTCTAAGAGACTGGAAACAAAGTCAAGAACTGTACATAAACTCAATCACAATAATGAAGTGACCCAGCTACCCAACAAAAAGAAATTTGAAAATGCAGCTGAAGTAAACAGTTGGTATTTAATATAAGGCATTCTGAAAGTTGTATCTAAGTACATACAGACATGCAGTAACACTGAATTAAATGCACTTATGCTTAATGAATCCAGAAGCTGGAGCAAAGCTGCAGAAAGACAAAAGGAAGAAAAGTTGCATTGCAAGATGGATTAACAGTGTGTGTGTGTGTGTGTGTGTGTGTAAAATGCCTCAGGTGTTACATGGTGGTGGGTAGAGAATAAGGCTTGAACCCTATACCTTGGGCCCAAGTGGCAAAAGCCTGAATTCCCTACCCACCACCATTTGTAAAAACGTTGCAGGTTTTTCCCTCATACTTTTTCTGTTCCTCATAAAATCTGTGGTTTCTGTATGTGTCCTTGTTGCCTGAAAGCTACATGTTCTCTGGTTTGATTCTTGGCTGTCTGGAGTGTTTCTCCCTGGGCCTCTGCTAAAAATTAGCTTTTTTTCCAAGTCAGACTTTCCTGGCTAACAAATGTTAAAAAAATGGACACTCATTTCAATATCAGACTACATATTCTTCAGAAAGTGCATGGTAACAAAAGCTTTTAGTTTAGCAATTTTCTTCTAAGTGTACAAGATGGATATTTGAAATGTATTCCCCCCATTATTGGCTTCATCCAGGTTTTGTGCTAAGGTTGAGAGCTATGGTAAGAACTGAATTCAATGAATATGTTTGGGGGCTGTATTCACCCAGTATTGGCTTTAGTCAGGTATTTATTGGCTTCATCCAGGTATTGTGCTAAGGTTGAGAGCTATATTCTCCCATTACTGGTTTTGTCTGGGTGTTTTTTTGCTAAGAGGTTGAGAGTTATGGTGAGAACTGAATTCACTGAATGTTTGGTGGTTGTATTCACCCATTGTTGGCTTTGTTCAGGTATTTTGTGCTAAGAGGTTAACAGCTGTGCTATGGTGAGAACGGAATTCACTAAATGATAGCCATTTAAGTTTCAGTCTTCCTCTTTCACAAAACAGCTGATTTGGCGTAGTGGTATGTTGCTCTGACTGTTTTGCACAGGGTCCCCTGGGTTCAAGACGTGGCAGTGAAATGTATGGTGGTAATGCAGCATTTTATTCTAGCAACTTTCCAACATTATACAAGCAATGTTTGGTTTTTGCCCCCCCCCCCCCAATAAATTTTGGCTTTTTCCAGATTTCTTGTGCTGCAACGTTCAGAGATACAGCTGAGTGTCGAGTAGATTTTACAAGGAGCTGAGAGCTGCAGGGGAGCAAAAGTTTAGTGCTGCTTATGTTTAGCCTGTTCACACTGTTAATAGCACAACAGGATAGTATACTTACTTTTGATGCTGAAGGCTGTGGGTTCTACTCCCACAGTAGGTAGATGCATTGCTGATACTGTACTGTGTTGTAAAGGGGGTGGATGCTGCAGTTCTTTGGCAAAGATACCTAGTAACTATGAACCTGTTATCAGTTTGCTATCCATTCCCTATTGCGATATTACTAACTTGTGCATTTTGTTTCATTGTTTACTGGAAAAATGTTTAAAACAAATTTAAAATGCCCTCTAACAACTGTACTGTATTGTACAAGGAATATAATGTAATACAGTCAGGAAGGTGTATCAAAGAGCATGTGTATGTTATGTTCGAGGGGCCTATGATTTTGAAGACAGCCCAGAGTTTATCTGCCACTGGCAAAATGTATTTTCTTTGAATGTGGGTTTCAATGCTGTTTCAATGCATGTGAGTTTCAAGGGCAGAGAAGTTTTAATGTTAGTCTATTTTCATTGTGAGACTGCATTGCTTTGTTTAACAGATATGTATTAGGGTTTGTGCTGTAAAATGCAAAATAAAACTTTCAAATGAAATCCTAAATCATCGCAGAAGTAAAGCAGTATGCACATTAGTGTTTATGGTAAATGGGGCAAAATAACCAAGGAATGGGACATTGGAATGGCTGCAGGGGGGAGGCTCCATTTGACCATGATTTTGTGAGGGGGGTAGCAAATTCAGACAGCCCCGGTTGAACTATACCTCTCAGTTGTCCATCTTTGCAGAATGAATAGATATTTGCTTCTTATTTTTGGTTTGTTCCTCATAAAATTTGTGGTTTTCTAGCAAATCATTTAGGAATTAAGTCACTAAATGACAGACATTGAGTTTCAGACGTCATAACCTTCAGAAAAAAATGCCTGCTAATGCAAGACTGTCAAGTTTATACAAGGGCAATTTTTAGTAGTGTTTATATGTTCCCCCCAACATATTTGGGCCTTGTCCAGATTTCCTGCATTAAGAGGTTAAGAGGTACGTGCAAATCACTTTGTAGATTAGGAATATCCAAACCTCTCAATTGTCCCCAATTTTGGCTCAAAATGTTGCTCTCCCCTAACAATCCCTCATCCAAAATGGCAATTTTTGAAGAAAATGTGGAGAGTTTACAATTATATATAACTGTAATGATCAGAGTTGTAGATTACTTTAATTTCAGAAATGCATGTAGATGCTCTTATTTTGTTAGCTGCTCAAGTTAACAGTGTTAATATTAAAAAGGTGTCCTTTTTTGACAGGTATTTTTGCATCACATTTTGGTCTGTTTTTTCATAAAATTGTGGTTTTCTGGCAAATTAGTGGCAAGTCATTAAAGATTGAAGTTAGAAAATAATGGCAGACATTTGAGTTTCAGATTTTATACCCTTCAGAAAATTCGTACTAATGCAAGATCTACTACTGTTCTATTTAAAAATTGGCCTTATTTTTGGGCCTGTGTCCCACTTCTAGTTCTATGTATGGCTTTGTCCAGATTTCTTGCTCTGAAGTTGAGAGGTATGAGTGTCAGAGCCATCACTGTCAGCCAGAGACATTTCAAATTATGACATACTTATTGCACCCCATCCCCCATTGTAGTGGCTCTGGATGTGTCCAAGGAAGGCAAGGAGTAGTTATGCAGTGTAAGTGTGCAGAGTATTCCCCCATCCAAGATAGATCACAAATACGACCGTGGCTTTTCATCTGTCCTTGATTTTGCAGAATGTTCTGTTTTTCTATCAGATTTTTATACTGTTGATTAATGCTTCTTATTATTCAGGAACTGCATGCTGTCACAGTGCCCTGTTGCACTGTATAAGTAGCCATGGTTTAATGAACATCAGGTAAGCTTGTCGGAGATTGTAAGATGCCAGTAAGCTTTAGTAAGCATATTGTTAAAGAATTACCAGCATTGAAAGCCTTTTCGTTGTTGCCATGCAGAGAATATTTACATAACTAGATAATGTATAAGCCTTGGGTATTGAAATGCATATGACAGTATTTGTAATAAAAGGACAGGATTACAGTATTTTCAGAAGCTCATTACGTTTTATTGGAGACCAGTGTCTGTGTGTTAGTACACTTGTAGTTGGGTGGCTTTAATGGTATATGGTAAATAAGCATTGCTACCTTACTTAAAAGCCAAGCCCTGCAACAACTAGGTAAGCTCCACACTGAAGTCAAAACACAATAGCTCTGGTGGGTAAATGTACTCTGGTGTAATCAAAAAAGGCAAATATTTGAAATGGCTACAGCTTATGTACAAACACAATAGGTAGTGATGAAACAATGCTCTGCTAAAAATGCTTTAATGCTGCACATTGCTGAGCTGCAGATCAGTTATCACTGGCTACCAGTATTTCACCCACTTCAGATCAAGCACGGTGCTGTTCAGTGCAACCTTCCCAGAACTAATTCAAGTCTGACCAGAATTATTTGGTGTGTGTGTGTGTGTGTGTGTGTGTGTGTGTGTATAGGAGGGAGGTAGCATACCCCTCAGCTGTCCAGGTTTTTTGCAGAATGTCCAGATTTTTGCCCCATATTCCTCCTAAAAAGGATTGAAGTTGCTAAATAATGAGACGTTTCAGTTTTAGATGTCCTGTTACTCTTGCAATTTTCTAAGTTTATGAGAGCCATATTTATAATCTGTCCCTATTTATTTTAGGCTTTGTCCAGATTTCTTGCACTAAGGTTGAGGCCTTGAGGGTTGTGTGGTATGTTTGTGAGAGAGAAAGAAATGCCCAAGTTAGAGTTAGCAGGTGGAATTAAGTAAATTTTCAAGGAACTAAGTTTTAAGGGAAGAAGTTTACTGCTGCTCATGCAAAGTCTATTTATAATGTGCAACTGTTTTGTTTAGCAAATGGTATCTCTATTGTGGTATAAAGTTTTAAAGCTATGTTAGTAGCACCACAAGTAGAATACTTGCATCTTAATGGAGAGGATTGAGGTTCTATTCCTACAGCATGTACATCTGTATGCTGCAGTCCTGAGGATGTCCTCCTTTGGATGAGATGCCTAATAACTATGAACCTGTTTTTCAGCTTCCCATCCATTTTCTATTGCAATATACCAGCTTACCATTTTTTAATTTAACATAGGCAATTTATTCTTTGACGGAAGCAGGCACTGAATTTGTAGATGAAACACTGAAATATACAGTTTTCTAGCAACAACATCTTTAGTTTCAGATATCTTTAATGTGGAATTATTCAGATTACTTTTACTTCGGCAGAGACAAACAAGTGTTGCTGTATAATACAAGGGATATAATTCAATTATATATTACATATTATAATTAATACAATCAGGTAAATCAAATCCTTTGCATGGTCTTAACAGTGTGCAAAGAGCCTATTGCTTGAAAACAGTTCAAAGGTAAATAACCTGCCACTGGCCAGATGCATTTTCTTTGAATGTGGGTTTCAATGCTGTTTCATTGAATGTGAGTTTCAAAAGTAGAGAAGCTTTAATGCCAAGTCTGTTTTCATTGTAAGACTATTGCTTTGTTTAGGTTTAGTAAATGTCTCAGTGTTTGGGCTATAATGTTTGAAATAAAAGTTGTAAATTAAATCCAACTGCTTGTAATCATTGTACAACTAAAGCATAAAACAGTATGCACACAGAGATTTGAACAGTGTCTATGGCAAATGGGGAGAAATAGCCAAGTAATGGGACACTGGAATGGCTGTGTGGGCGGGGCTTGGGGTGGGTGGATGTGGGCGGGGCTGTGTTGGCAGGGGGCGGGGAAAACTATGTGGGTGGGGCTCTGGGTTTGCACCCCCCTGCAAAAAATCCTGCGGGCTCCCTTGATCCCAATCCCTCTGAGCTACACGCTCTAGGGACCTAAATCTTGTCACCACAATAAACAGAACATGCTAGAGGGATAGATTCCTGTCCCAGAGACTTCCCATACTCTGGAATAAACTACCTATCTATATCAAACAAAGCTCCTCATTAGCACTCCAAGAAAAATCTTGATGATTGGATGGGAAATAGGGAATTCACCCCGGGGATCATCTATGTGGCTCTGCTCGACAGTGGCACAGGAAAATAATTTTTTTGTGTGGCAAAAGCCAGGGTACATTTTTGGCTGGGCTTGTATAGGCTCCAGGGCCGATAGCCTAGTACCTACCTATGAACCTATGAACATGGTATTATATAAATAGTATGGCTTCAGGCCAGACCACAACTTAACTACTGTCTACTCAATAAGTTATCATATCCTTATCATTATGGATCAATCACAGATAAATACTACTGATTTTGAAGATAATAAAAAAAATAACCTTTTCATAACATTAATTACAACTGTCTTAGAAATCATTTCCATTAAAGTTGAATCTTTGTTTGCATATCTACAATTACATATCTGCTTAGTGCAAATGACATTCTTTACCTCACACTCTTACTAAAGTTTCCCAAGAAGTGATTGCTAGCTCCATTTTTGTTTTATACCTTTGAAAAAAAATACCATTAACATAACTAGAACTACTGGCCACACTATTTGATGCTTATATCATATTTCTAGGAAATAACCCTCGCTCCAACTAACCTTATTATAAGGCAAGATGAGAAAAAGACTTCTCAGATATCCTTTAGTAGTGCACAGAAAATTATGTAATTGGTTTGGCAAAATAAGGCATACTCTGTTTGGAGCATTTCAGAAATTACAGTTAAGCTGATAGTAAAACATAATGCAATTTATATTCTTGAGAATATCACTGGACCCCAATTTATCCCTCAGAAGAAATGTTATGCATCTCTGACAAACACAAATGACTCGTAACAAAAGAAGCTAGACAGGATATTGCAAAGAAATGTTCTACTGGTCATATTACAGGGCCTCTTCTTCAAATTTATCTAGAACATTCATTAAATATAAAATATTTGCAAACTAACATAACCAAATCAGAATATTCATAAATCTAATAAATTCAAAAGGTGTACATAGATTTGGAGTACCAAACAGCTTTAATCCAGGTACCTCGGCATTTCGCCTTCAAGGGATATCAACATATCAAATTCTAAAGCTTAAACATACTAAACAATTAAACAATTTTGTTTCAAAATTTGTCTACACATCCCACTTTTAAAGTGACCAGTGCACATTATACATAAACACATCCCTTAGTCATGAAAAACTACTACATTTCCCATAGAACTTCAGCAGCAACAAAATTACAATGAATTCTACAGCAACATCATCAAAAAAAATTCAACCAAGTTTACATGAAAAATACAACACCCTCTCATAATGTGTGTGTGTACTCGTATAAAAATATATATACACACACACACACACACACACACACACACACACACACACACACATATATATATATACCTATATAGACATATTGTCAATGAAATTTCTTCAAAAGTTTAATAACATTTCCTCATTTAATCCATGTGGGACCAAGGTTCCAAAATTATAAATGAAAGTAGTCACCAGCTGATTTAACTAATTATCAAATAGAGTACCACTACCACATTTGCCAGATGGTTGGGTTAATACACTAAAAAAAACTGGGAATCACAATTTTCTGAATGGGCTTCAATAAAATGTTCTGCCACTGGACTGAAGCCTATATCACCCCTTCTAATATTCCCAAATGTTCCAAAATTCTGATATTAACTTTTCTTTTGGTCTGACCTATATACCATCTAACCTCATCACACCCACAACCCAGAATGTATATAACACCACACGACTGACAATTAAACCTTGCTTGAAAGACACATCTGTGCCCATTGAGCATAGTAAATAATTTTCTATAAACTATTCTGGGGCTGATTGGAAATTGGGGAGTTCAACAATTCTTTAAATAAATCTAGCAAGGGCAAGCATCACATCATTACAATCTGTGGCTAACCAAGTTTGCAGATGACTGCAAGCTGGGCACTGTCATAAATTCCCCTAGTGATGTGAACATCCTCCAAGAGGGCCTTAACCAAACTAATGACTGGTGCCAGAAGCATGATCTCACACTGAATGCCAAGAAGTGCATTATCCCCTTTGGGGAAAACAGTGTCCCCACTAATTATCACATTAACAGCAACGTACTAAGTATGCAATCAGTCATAATTGACTTGGGCACCCAGGTTGATAGCAATCTGACTTTTGACCACCGTGTTGCCTCCATTGTATGGAAGGCTTTCTACATGGCCCACCTCATAAGTAAGGGTATTTCGTCCAGGAAAAATGAGGTCATAACATCCCTGTACTCCTACCTTATCAGACCCATTATTGAGTACAATGCCCCCTTTGGCATGTACCTTGTCAAGCACATGCAGCAGTTGGAGAGACCACAGAGGTTCCTGACCAGGAAAATCCAGGGTCTGAAACATTTATCCTATCCTTCTACTCAGTCTCATACAGACTGCTCAGAGGTGACCTGTGTCTGGCATACAAGGCCATCTCAGACTCAGTCTTGATGGAGTTGCTGCATATCCGTAAGTCAAATTCCACTCACGCAATCCAAATGCAAGGTCTCAACCTGGTCTGTGACATTAATAGGACTTGCTGATGGGATAGATTTGTGTCCCAATGACTCCCCCATCTGTGAAATAGACTTCCTCTCCATGTCAAGCAGAGTACCTCACTAGCCCTCTTTAAGAGGAACCTTGGACTATTTGATTGGGAACAGAAAATATACCCCTGGGATCCCACCTGTGTCCCTGTTGGACAGGGAAAACATGTGCTGACTTTGTGGGAACATTGGTGAAATTCTGGGCTAGGCTTATAAGGGCCTCTGGGCCAATAGCCTAGTATCATCCTATGAACCTATGAACTTAAAAGAACTGTCCTCATATAACCACACAGGAAATCCAGGATCCGGTTCATATGTCAAGTTGCATTCCATGCTCTATACTGTAGGCATAGACCTAATAATTCAAAAAACGATTCCCCGACTCAATAAAGTGATTCCAGTGAGCTCTAACACAGAAAATAAACACATTCAGGATGAGCACTTAATTCATTTAATGAATAATTAAAAGTGCTTTAATACATTCTGACATGTTGGAGTTTAGTGTGTGTATAATACTCAAACTATTTCAAGTTTTACACTTGGTGTTCGGCGTTTCAGGGCTCCTTATTAGCAGGACTATCTTGGATTATTTGGTTGTTTTTCATCTTGTGTACACCACCTTTTTCTTCATTTGAAATGGGAGCTTGAACCAGTTCACTTTCCTGGTAAAGACAAACAAAAGTATTACCCAGTTAAGTCTTGGTGTATGTGACCATTACTAGTAATGAATATAGTAACAGATAAAACAACTGGAACTGAGATCTTTAGAAAAGGGTAGGAGCAAACCACACCGGAAAAAATTTGAATTGTGGGAACAATACATACAGTGGAGGAATGAGGTTTAAAAGAAGGCAGGACTTAAATGAGCTATGTAATGTTTCACTGAAAATGATTGGGTAAATTATAAGTGATGTGTAATGTTTGCAAATGGGAGTGTGTCAGTATGGTTTGTGATGTAAAATGCTTGCAACTAGGATTGTGTTGGTGTGGTTTGTTTTCAGTTATATAAATGTATGACTGCTTATGTCAGAAGTGATGGTTTAATAAAGATGTCTCTTGTTTAAAAAAACAAGGGGCAAGATTTGAATAAGTTATGTAATGTTGCTTAGGTTATATGATATATAGCAATATATGTGAAATATAATGTTTGTTAATGTTAATTTGTAAATGATTACTTTTGTATAAACGTAAATTTGCCTCTGTCAAAAGTGATAATACAAACATAAATGGCAACACCAGAACTGATAAAACAAGACTGTCAACTCACTGTCCCAGCTAGGTTTAAAAAGTAGCGTGCAGGCTTACTCGAATAAGGCAAAAATGGTGTATATCCAAAGATATATTTATTGAAGACAATCCACAGTATTGGAAACTAAAATCCACATGAACAACTGTTAAGCACTTTCATCCGCTTAACGCAGACTTCTTCAGAACAGCTGATTGACTCACAATACAATCCTTTTAAAATCTAGTTGGCGTCATTCTAAAGGCAAAAATTTAAAGTGCCAGTGCTTAATATAATTTGTACATATTTTAAAAAACATAATTGTAAAGACAACCAATACAACAATATAACCTAAAACTTGCTAAAACCTTAAATGATTAATATGAATACTTTTCTAAAAAATACTAAATGAATAAAATTACAATACCAAACTTCATACCGCATTGATGTAACTAACAAACACATACATAATTTTGATAACATATTGCACCTGATGGAGACTGATCAAGCCAACATTAGAAAGGGTTTAATAGAAATAAAATCATTTATACCCAGTTCCTTTGTGGCATTGGTCAACACTTGCCACATGTTTTCTTTTTTACTTAGTATTGCTTTAAAATTGCCCCCTCTATTTGATGTAAAAACTTGATCTATTATAGCAAAACTGAAACTATGATGTTCACCTTTCTTCTCTATATGTCTATATAAAGCATTCTTGGTGTCATGTACCCTAATTCTGTAAACATGATCATAAATTCTTTTCTTAAATAGTCTCTTTGTTTTGCCAATATAGTAAGCAGGGCATGATAAACAACTAGCTAAATAAATAATATTCTTACTGTTACAATTCCCCCTTCTAAATTTAATGTAGGTCCTATTTAAATTCTGTAATTTTATTCCATCACTCTCATTAATCAAATGACATTGATTACATGACCCACATTTAGTAGTAGCCTTGTTACTATTGTATCTGTCTCTTTCTGTACTCCCTAATTGTAATAACCTCTTAATGTTCAAACCCATCTTAAACACAAAACTGGGTTTTTCACCTAATATCTGTTTGATGTCATCAGCTACTGTTAAGTTCTTCCAATATTGTGATACTATATTCATAATTTCATTCACATACGGGGAATAAGTTAATGAACATACTCTTATTAATTGGAACATTATCCAATTTTCCTTTTTTCACACTAATAATTTCTTGTCCTATCCCTAATATAGGACAATATTTATTACCCTATTCCTTAATAACAAACTGTGAAACGTCCTTCAACAAGCCATCCGGGTAGCCTCTATTACTAAACATAGATGTTATAAATTCTATTTCCCTTGTCATAATTTCATAATTTGATGACATCCTGGCTGCCCTAGTGCATTGACCCTTAAAGATGTTTTTAGCATATGTCTTGGATGATGACTAGTAAATTCCATATATCCATTTGAAAATGTTTTCTTCCTATATATCTCTGACTGAAATCCAAGCTCCATGTGTTTTATATATGTATCCAAATAAGAGATCCCTTCATAACTAACTGTATGTGAATTTAAAAAAACTACTTGTATTATTCAAATAATCTATAAATTCATCTATCATTTCAACCGGTCCTTTCCATAAGACAAACATATCGTCAAGAAATTTCATATCGCCAAGAATTGGTTTGTTCTGATATTTATAATTATAGTCAAAGTATTACTAAACAACAGGTGATGGATAATTTGACTATAAAAGAAAGGGAATGTTTAGTAGAACTTATGAATAATAAAAATATCAGAGTAATTAAACCCGATAAGGGAGGGGGGATAGTTTAATACAATACTATTGATTATGTCAATGAAATCCAAAAAATATTAATTGACACAGGAAATTATGAAATTACTTCTATTAATGAAATAAATATAAGTTATAGAAAAATAGATTTGGCATTAGGTGAATATTTTTTGGATCAGAGAATAACAGAAGATATATATGAATTTATGAAAGTAGAATTTTCCACTCTAGCTACCATTATAGGTATACCAAAGGTACATAAGAATATTAGTAAACCCCCTTTTCGCCCAATCATTTCTGGAAGTAAGTCTAAGACATTCAATATAGGTGTGGTGATAGAAAGATGGGTTAAACCCATATATAGAAACATTCCTCATCTCATTAAAGATTCATGGATATTTCTTGCTGAGCTCACACCTGATAAATGGAATGAGAAATTAATATATATAACTATTGATGTCGTCAACTTATTTGAAGATTTTTGTAATAGTCTTAGAAAATATTCTAATTTGACACGGGATCGAATTAACTTAACTGATATGATGGAAATAGTATTGAATAATAACTTTATATATTATGAAGGTGAATATTTTAAACAAGTAAGGGGTGTAGCTATGGGAGCTTCATGTGCCTCTATATTTGCCAAAATGGTCATGCTAGACTGGGAAAATACATTTTTATTTAACTGCAAATATTATGAACATATTTCTTATTATACGAGGTTTGGCGATATGTTTGTCTTATGGAAAGGACCATTTGAAATGATAGATGAATTTATAGATTTGAATAATACAAATAGTTTTTAAATTCACATACAGCATTAGTTATGAAGGGATCTCTTATTTGGATACATATATAAAACACACGGAGCTTGGATTTCAACTGGAGATATATAGGAAGAAAATATTTTCGAAAGAATATATGGAATTTACTAGTCATCATCCAAGACATATGCTAAAAAGCATCTTTAAGGGTCAATGCATTAGAGCAGCCAGGATGTCATCAAATTATGAAATTATGACAAGGGAAATAGAATTTATAACATCTATGTTTATAATAGAGGCTACCCAGATGGCTTGTTGAAGGACATTTCACAGTTTGTTATTAAGGAATGGGGTAATAAATATTGTACTATATTAGGAATAGGACAAGAAATTATTAGTGTGAAAAAAGGAAAATTGGATAATGTTCCAATTAATAGACTATGTTCATTAACTTATTCCCCATATGTGAATGAAATTATGAATATAATATCAAAATATTGGAAGAACTTAACAGTAGCTGATGATATCAAACAGATATTAGGTGAAAACCCCAGTTTTGGGTTTACGATGGGTTTGAACATTAAGAGGTTATTACAATTAGAGAGTACAGAAAGTGACAGATACAATAGTAACAAGGCTGCTACTAAATGTGGGTTATGTAATCAATGTCATTTGATTAATGAGAGTGATGGAATAAAATTACAGAATTTAAATAGGACCTACATTAAATTTAGAAGGGGGAATTGTAACAGTAAGAATATTATTTATTTAGCTAGTTGTTTATCATGTCCTGCTTACTATATTGGCAAAACAGAGAGACTATTTAAGAAAAGAATTTATGATCATGTTTACAGAATTAGGGTACATGGCACCAAGAATGCTTTATATAGACATATAGAGAAGAAAGGTGAACATCATAGTTTCAGTTTTGCTATAATAGATCAAGTTTTTACATCAAATAGAGGGGGCAATTTTAAAGCAGTACTAAGTAAAAAAGAAAGCATGTGGCAAGTGTTGACCAATGCCAAAGGAACCGGGTATAAATGATTTTATTTCTATTAAACCCTTTCTAATGTTGGCTTGATCAGTCTCCATCAGGTGCAATATGTTATCATAAAATTATGTATGTGTTTGTTAGTTACATCAATGCGGTATGAAGTTTGGTATTGTAATTTTATTCATTTCTTATTTTTTAGAAAAGTATTCATATTAACCATTTAAGGTTTTAGCAAATTTTAGGATATATTGTTGTATTGGTTGTCTTTACAATTATGTTTTTTAAAATATGTACAAATTATATTAAGCACTGGCACTTTAAATTGTTGCCTTTAGAATGGCGCCAAAAAGATTTTAAAAGGATTGTATTGTGAGTCAATCAGCTGTTCTGAAGAAGTCTGTGTTAAGCGGATGAAAGCGCTTAACAGTTGTTCATGTGAATTTTAGTTTCCAATACTGTGGATTGTCTTCAATAAATATATCTTTGGATATACACCATTTTTGCCTTATTCGAGTAAGCCTGCACGCTACTTTTGACCGTCTTGTTTTATCAGTACAAGTGATAATTCAGTAAAGGTGTTTAAAAAAAAGTTAAATACCATGACATAGCATGTAATAAATTGCCACTACTGCCAGAAGAGTAGCTGGTCCAACTAGTGAATTAGAATATGCCCTGTCTGCATGGAGCACTATAGCATTTGTGTTTTAGTTAAAACAAAATATTATTTTTTCAAACTGTAGCAAACTGATTCCAATGAATGTTGAAAAACATTGCTATAGTTTATACTCTGCCTGCATGGAGTGTTATGGTATTCATGTTTTAGATAAAAATAAACATTTTTGTTTTAAATGGTAGCAAACTGCTTGCTATAGGACTTAAGTTTTAGTTAGAAAAAAAATAAAGTTTCTTTTTTTGTTACTTTTAAACTGTTGCAAACTGCTTGCTACAATGTAACACATAGTTACTACAGTTTACATCACACATGGAGCAATACAGTGCTCAGGTTTGGACGCAAATGCAATACTGCCTTTTAAAAGCAGGTATTACATTAAAAAAGGATCGGGATTGGCCGATCACCCTCCTCAACACATTGTGTCCTTGGCAATTGGCCTCTCTCCCTGCCCTAGCTACACTACTGACTTCTGCCTTCAAAAACTGGAGCATAGCAGATTCTTTCATTTACTATAATTTCTCACACTAATGTTGAGATTCTGAAAGGAAAACTCCACTGTCTCCTAAAGTTTAACTCAACTCATAGGGTGCTTTTCTCCCTACAATACAATTCCAGTCTTGTGTAGGTAACTGAAACCTGCTTGTATCTTATAAAACTTTCATTTCCTCACTTTGGCATCAAAGGAAGGGAAAGACCACCCACTCTTTCTTAAGCTTAACTTCTCACATAAGTTGAAAAGGAATTTGTCTACACCTGCTTGACATATCACAGACGCAGAGAAATTTGTAGTCAGGTGCTCAGGCTGCTGTAAACAAGACAGAGAGGTGTGAAACTGTTTCCATTGTCCTTACTGCAGAGAGGAAGAGAACTTACACTGATTCACAGCTGATTACAAAGTAGCCATGCCTTTCATAACAAAACAGAGCAATTAAATCAAAGGCAGTTGTCACCTCTTTTGACAAATTTATATAAGCAGCATCGCAGTACTGAAATGCTAAGCTTTAAACTTTAAATATTTTACTACTTTACATTTTAAGATGACTTGAATGTAGTATCAAAAAATTCTGTGACATTTAGAGAAAAGCCAGAAAATATATATTGTTGTTAATTCTTGCAAAATATCAGCACATTTACCAAAGTGTAGGGGGAGGGGCTGCCAATTCATCTTGGACTACAAAAAGATACTTCATCTATATGGCATAAAATGGCAATTTACACATATGGAAAGGGAATTTGTAATCATTAATCACAATATGTGAATTTGCTGTAACCTATAATTTCACTCATTTTGTACTAAGAAAATGACAGATGCATAGGAAATGGGATACACTGATAATTAAAATGCACTAACTTTTATCAATGTTCACATAAAACAAACTTGATGCTTTAAGTAAGTTAGCAACAAAGTGATTACTTAAATGCTGGCCAACAATGAAATATAACTTCTGATATAGCCAGTAAAATACATTATATTATAAACATTAGGTATAAATATTACCATCTATTTAAATTAAGTAATAAGTTTTGAAAGGCTTCATCAATAAGGGTGAATATGTTAACTGGGAGCTATAATCTTTTACTGAGGTTTTATATATGATACATCCTACTTAACCTATTGAATTGCTTGTCATCTATATCTCATGTAAATATTAACTGCTTATACAATAAGTAGACATTTATACTGTATTATAATTCTGTCTAATCTACAATAGTACTATATCTGTTCAAAATAATATAAATATTGCTTATTCCTATTACAAATATTCTCCATATGATAATTCAATTTATGGAGCTCAGATGTTCTGGATTGTCAAGGTACGAGTTATAATCTGATGGACTTAGGTTTATCCATCAGATTAGGAATGATTTTCATTCCATGGTTAGTGCGGATCTTAGTTTTGTTAACATTTATTAATTTAAATTTATTTCACAAAAACATTTTTAGTATGCCTAACCAAAACATTACTTTATTGGTAAACACTCAAAGTATAAAACTGATAATTTCCTTTAAAAGCTCAAACATATACATTGTACTTATTAGAGGAAAATGTTTAATAGTCAGAATAAAACAAAAAATACATAGTCTAAATAACCTAAGTTGGATTTAATTTTATTATGAACCACTTCACCAAACAAACAAGCAAAAAACTGTTAAAACGAACCAGGAACAATGAGAGAAGTTCTTCTGTATGTTGAAAAATCCAAGTATTTATTATACTGTTAAAACGTTAGCGTTCAATTTAAAAGTGTATATAAGATATACGCTTTCAGCAAAATATGTATCTCGCCTTCCTTTAATTTTATTATCTTTAAATGCCAATGGCTTAAACAATCCTAGCAAGAGATCAATTCTACTGAAATATTTAAAACTGAACAAAGAACAAATTGTCTTCCTTCAAGAAGCTCATTTCAAAACAGATGACAATTACAAATGGAATCCTAAGGAATGTATGATATTGGTGCAATCCACTTATAAGACAAAGACAAAAGAGGTAACAATTTTATAGAAAACAAATTTGATTAACCCAGAAATCATTTATAAGTATGAAGATAAAGGCCTTATGGCATTAGTAATAGTTAAATATAACAGAATATGGACCCTAGCCAGTCTATACTGGTTCCCAGGCATTGTAACAGGAACTGTTAAGAAACACTTGGATTTCATTTCCAATAATTATAAAGGCAACTTAATATTAGGAAGAGATTTTAACTGTATATTTGATATTTCTGAAACTACAAATAAAAGACAGCTGCATACATCAGCTTTAAACAAGTGGGTAGAATCATTTCATCTTGTAGATACATTCAAATTTAAAGAAGATAAATCTTTGTCTTTTTTTTCTCATCAAGATCACAGATTTCATACCCAAACTAGAATAGATAAAATGTTTGCTACCCATGACTTACACTCGTAAATCATTAATTTCTCAATCACTCCCTGCCCCTTTTCATACCATAATCACTGATACTAAAACTTCAAAATGGGTACAAACTATTACTCTTTAACTCCAGAATTCTAGCATATACAACTAAAATTAAAGAGTTCAAACCCTGGTTATTATCTGAATTACATGACAGAAATAAATAAAATAATGATATGGGACTCATTAAAAGCTTACATATATGGTAAAACCCTAACTTGGTATAAAAAAAATCAGAGAATGGGATTCTGAATTATTAGATCTACAACCCAAACTTTTGTCAGTAAAAGCTGAAAAAAATCTAAATCATTTGGAGATGAAAAAGAAAATAGAAGTATTAAACAATAAATACAATACAATTCTAACCCATAAAACTAGTTTAGCTTTAGAAAAACTAAAAATTAATACCTTAGCCACTACTCCCAAATATCTACATAATTTATCCACAAGAATCAAAATACAATCAAAAGCTAATAATATTAAAAGTATTTTCCGTGAAAAGAAAGGGAAAAATATCTCGGATATAGGTGACCTTGTTGATGCCTATAGAAATCACTATATGGAACATTTCCAAAAAAATAGATACATATCAATTAAATCTAGATGAAAAATGTTCTAATACCAGAAAAATTAAAACTAGATCTGCAAGCACCTATACCCTACAAAGACATTACAGATACAATAAAAGAGGGTAAAAATAATAAAGCTCCAGGTATAGATGGCATAATTATGGAAATATATAAACTTTTTCTTCAAAGATACTATCCCTCTTCCATAAAACTCTATTAGAAATTCAGTCACAAGCTTTAATACCCCCCTCTTGGAGATGTTCCTTAATTACACCAATCCTAAAGGAAAACAAATCCCCAAACCTCTGTACCTCATGTAGACCTATATCATTATTAAATAATGAATATAAGATATTTATGACAATATTAACTAAGAATGAAAATACCACTATCCAAAACAATAAATAATGATTAAACTGGATTCATCATATATCATAGACACATACATGACAATATTAAAAGGATAATTTCTCTTATAGATTATGTTAACAAAGAAAATAAAGAAACACTCATAATTGGTTTAGATATAGAGAAAGCCTTTGATTCCCTACATTGGGACTATTTATTCAAAATCCTAATGGTATTTGAATTTCCTGCATCCTTTGTTCATCTCCTAAAGAATATATATACAAATAATTTAGCGTATGTCAAGTTAGGTCCTTTTACCTCTGAATCTATACATATAACAAAAGGCACTAAACAAGGATGTCCCATGTCACTGATTCTATTTGCTCTGGCTATTGAAATATTGGCAGATTCAATTAATTTCAATATAAAAATCAAAGGAACAGATGTTTATGAACAATAACATTTTAAAGTAATGCTATTTGCTGATGACATATTAGTAACATTATCTAATACAAAAGATACATTAGAAGAATTAGATATATTAATTGACAAATTTCACATGACTTCAGGATTCCTTTTCAATAAATCAAAATCAAAATTTTTATTTAAATAAAAAAGGAACTGCAGACTAAGGGGATCATATCACAGGAAAACAAGAATCTACCTTAAAATATCTAGGAATTGAGTTATGCATGGATAATAATCAATTAGTCTAAAAAAACTACAATAATATCATCAATACAATTAAAATCTCTGTAGAAAAATGGAACAAAATAATAATTACATTTGAAGATAGACTACAGTTAATAAAAATTGTTTTACTGCCCAAGATTCTGTATATAGCCTTTGCAATACAACTGTTACCAGTAAAGAATATACTTAATGAAATAAACTCATGCCTAATAAAATTGTTATGGTTTCCCAAGAGAAACAGAATAGCTTTAATACATCATATCAGACCACGGAAACAGGGAAGATTAAACTTTCCTGATATAGAAACATATATAAAAGCATCAATATCTAAAACAATCTCAGATTGGATAAGTCCAAATTACTCTGCAAATTGGAAATAATTACTAACTGTAATATCAATAAATGAATTTGATTTACAAAAAAATTCAAATAGAAAAAAACAACTTGCCATGGCACATGTATTAGTATGCAATATAACATAACTAAACCCACTAAAACTCTTATGATTAATTATTACATTGACTCATTTAGGAAAATTATTAACGCAAATATAGATTTAAAAATCTGGTTTGATCTTTTAACATCATTTATCATCATGAAGAACTTTCCACATAAAATATATAGAGCAATTATTAATTCCTGAGAACAGAAAGGATTTGTTTGTTGGCTCCAGTGTATCAAAGAACTAAAAGTTTTAGATATGCAAGTAATAAAAGCATGAAAAATTCCACAACAGGACTGGCTAACTTTACAAAGTATCCTGTCATATTCGCAAGATTTAAGTAGAATAATTAACAATTCTTCATTTAAAGCAATACCTAAATTTATGAAATACATATATGAAATCATATAATGACTTTGACATGGGAAACAGTATTTCAAAATTTTACAAAATATTGATAAATTATAAAACAACACCCAAACCTCATATTGGGAATATATAACAAAAGGACACTCAATACAGTTAACTGAAGATATTAAAACAAATATCTTATCGAGAAAATATACATCTTTTACACAATACTGGAAAGTTTTTAATTGGAAATGCTTGCACAGTGCATTCTTAACCCCAGACAGAATCAGTAAAATTAGTTCTTCCTTAAAAGGAATATGTTGGAGATGTGAGGAAGTACACAATGCAGATTGGAACCACATTTTCTTTGATTGTGTTAAAATTAAGCCAATTTGGAATGGTATTAATAACTTTCTACAAGCTTTATTTAATGAATCATTTTATTTAACTAAAGCGCTTGTAATATTAAATGTGAATGAAGGTCCTCATTTGAATAGGTCAAAAATGTATCTAGTATGAACTATACTTGCAATTTCAAGGAAGTGTACAACAAGAAGATGGAATACAAACACAATACCAACTTTGGAAGACTTCTACAGCTTACTTAAGACCACAGCATTACTGGAAATTAAAATTAAAGAACTAAGAATTTATCCAAAGCCATTTATCAACAACCCTTGGGGAAAAGTCTTATTGTTGATTGACACTATACAATAATTGATCAGACACTCTGATAATGGATTGGACATACTTATAAAGTACCTGTATACATTAAGATCTGTTATAGTGTCAAGTTAATGTAAATAGTGTACATAGTTATTTAAGATGTTATGTATAAATACTATGGAACTCATTAAAATGTATTTGAAAAATAAAAAAAAATTCTGAGGGAAAAAAAAGATACTTTGAACAAAGGCCAGCAATTTAGCAACTGTTTTAGTTGCAGCTGTATAATACCTTAGTGTACAGTAAAACAAGCCCTGAGGCACACACAAATGAGGGCCATTCAAGGATAAAGTGAAGCAGTCCTGTTAACAGGCAGTATGTAAGATGACAGTGACCGACACTAATCCCATTACATATCAATGGAATGGGAATACACCACTACATCCTTATGTCTAGCATGACTCATATAAAGCAGACTTGAAATGGCTTATGGGAAAGAGAAAGGCTTGAAGAAAAATAAGATCATGTTGATATGTCAAACCCCACTGACAGACATTTTTTTTCAGAAAATATATTAAAATTTTATAAGCAGTAGTCAGTGATTTTGAGATGTTAAAAACTCAGAAAAAAACAGGTAGGGTAAAAAATATTTCTTTTTAGTTCTAAGGCAGTGTTTTCCCTTAAAGTAAATAGTTTGTAGAGATTTTTCTGCCTTAAATCTGACAGTTGATCTCTTCAAGAATATTGCAACAAACTTTGTTTTCCCTTCATTTTGTGTAAAACATCCCTATACAGCAGACTCATGGACTTTATATCTTTGGAGGGTCTCCCCATTTTTATCTGAAAAAGAGAAAAAGAAAAATCACTTTGCTGTTGCTTTCATGTGATGGACCATTTCTGGTTATTCACTTTGACAGCATATCCTCTTCTGTCACCATTTATGCCTCTTAATAAAGACTTTAACTGGGGCTCCATTTTCATCAATTGCCTTACTGATAATCTCATGGGTTTCTCATGTCAGAAAGCCTTTCCATATGACAGAATAGAGTAGGTATTTGGGCATGTTCAGAGTCACAAGAAATAAAATATGTTATTTTATTATTTGATAGCCAGATAAAACTACTAGGTTTGAGTGCTTTTTCTCAGTGGCAACCCAGGAGCACTGTCTGTTTAAGCAACTTGGTCAGTCACAGAGTAGGCAAATCGAGACAGAGGAACTAAACTAAAGACAATCATTTTTCTGGTATAAAGAGTAGTCAATCACTGAGATTTCTCCCATGAGGTACACAGCATTGAGGGCAGTCTTGCAGGTGGAGCTGTCTGCTAACGCAGAGTCCAGGAGAGCACCTAATGCTATTAGCCATGTGCTGTTCCCTGGAAATGTCCATGACTTTCAATTTCCTTGGCCAAGTGATTCCTTGAATTGCTCAGTCAAGTAAAAATTTACTTTAGCAGGAAAAAGCAACTGCTGCAAAAAACGTGGCGGTCACTCAGCCACTGCTGTGCGAGTACTCGTAGTGTGTTTAAGTGGGAGTGTGAAATACACTAGTGTGTGAATATATGTGTTTTTTTTTGTGTGTGTGTGTGTGTGTGTGTGTGTGTGTGTGTGTGTGTGTGTGTGTGTGTGTGTGTGTGTGTGTGTGTGTGTGTGTGTGTGTGTGTGTGTGTGTGTGTGTGTGTGTGTGTGTATTGGTCTACTCACTTTAGTGAAGTAGTCCATAGATCAACCTCAGAAACGTTGACTGCAAAAGGTCAACAAACAGGATATTGACATGTTACCATACATGCACTGAGAAAGAACCTTGGTGGATGCAATTTTCACAATAAAATAAAAACGTTTTTGCATGGAGGCATGCCACCCTGTACCCCCATATCTGCAAATTATATACACTAACTGCAAGATGACATAGTCCCCAGGGAAAGGGAATATTCTCCTATCCAGGGATTGAAAATCTTGCGCATCTTTCAACCATCTGCATATATCAATCAAATGTGGTTGATTAAACAGATGTTGACAAGTGAAGTTTGGAACAGACAAATGTTTCAGGGGAGAACCTGGGATGAGTAAAGTGGGGGGGGGTGGAAGTAGGGTGATAGGTAGGTTAGGTCTGTTTGGGTAGGGAGCGTGTAGGAAAGAGATAATGAAGGTGGGAGCTGAGGTAGGAAGTGAAGAAAGGCTAAGGGGTGGGTCTTAAGGGGTTTAGTAGGGGAGACTGGTATGAGTAAGCACGTTTTGGTGTGGTCTTGTTGTTGAAGTAAGATCACGTCCTAATGACCTGAGGTGGGTAAAGGTAGGCCTTGGGTGGTTTCCCTGACATATACGTAAGTACAACTTCTTCCTGGGTGGGCATGCGAGGGGTCATAGCAGCAAGAAAATTTTTATTTATTTTTTCTCTCCCTCGCTGACCCCATTTTTGCAGTGAAAGAAGGGGAGATGGTTGAGAGTGGGGGAAGCAGTAAGGTGAGGTTGGCTGTTCGGGATGGTGTTAATGTCATGGTAGTAAGTGCCTCTTGTAGCTACTGTCAGCATTAGAGGTAGGATATTATTTTATTTATTTTATTTTACATTTGTTAACAGGGAAAGTCCGACTGGATACATATCCATTTTCAGTGGAGGCCCGGGGAGAAAAGCTCCACGTTATGAAAAATTTAGTAACAATAAAAATGTAGGTTACAAGATATCTAACATTTAACAATAAATCTATTTACAAAAGTTTTGTAACAATTAAAGAAAAAAATGCAAGTTGCAATGGTCTCTAGAAAGTTAACAATAGGTCAAAGACAAAAGTCATATATAGGTTACATATAGATAGGAAATAAAAAACATTGTTGAAGCAGTAAATACAGAGAAATCAATCTTTTAAGAGAGGTGTGTCTGTAAGAAGCATTTTCAGTTAGAAAGTAAGGAAGATAAAATAGAGAAGGTTGTTTAGGTTGGAAGGATTATAATTAGTGTGGGCAGAAATAGTAAGTTATAGAGGGAGAAAAGGGTAATCACATCTGTGAGCTAAGTTTGGTTTAAAAAGTTTGTTGGTGTGTTTTTGGGTTAGTCTGGGTTTTGATAAGAGCACGACTATTTTTTTGCTTACCTCAGTCTGATTATTGTATGGGTTATTCAGGGTTTAGACATGGACATAGCCAGTCACTGTGTTTTTTTCTTTTTTTCTTTTGGTTTTGTCAGTTTTGACTTTTTGGTTTCTTGGCAAGGAGCATTTAGTGGTTAGTTCAGTAGGAAGGGAGTTCCATTTTTTTCCAGCAGAGTTGGAGAATAAGGAATCTCCGGCTGAGTTGTTGGCTTTGGTCGTTTGTACTAGCATTCTGCTGGATGAGTGGAGGGATGTTAGGTTGCTATAGGGAGTAATAATATTAGACAGACTAGGGGTACTGGTAGGTTGGTAGAGGACTTTATGAATTACTATGAGTTGGTTATAATATATTTGATTGGGTAGTTCTAGCCAGCCTAATTTGTGAAGATTATGACAATGGTGGGTTCTGTATGTGGAGCCTGTGGCAAATATTGCTATATTGTTATAGTAGTTAAGTTACTTACTGGGGTTGTTTCTTGCTGGTAGTAGCCTGGAGGCTTGATGTCTGATTGGTCGACTGCTGCATGGTTTAGGATTGATGGCAAACTGGTGGTCAGTCCATGCAGTAAGCCTTTTTCTGTCGATAGGATGAATTTAGTGTGGTTTGGGTGCCTCAGTCCAGAGAAGCAGCTTGTTGGTGGGATACCGTGGGTTTACGGTGTCCAACTGTTTCCTTGTCCTTTGGTGGAGGCCCATTGGTAGTAGTGGTGTTTTTGCAGGCTGGTTGAGCTGGTGTTGTCATTCACACCTGCCCACTAGCGAGTTTGGCCTTTGAAGATCACAAAACAATAAATAAATAAAAGGTATGAGTCTTTTATTCTGGCTGAGGTTTTAGTTTTCTGTCGCTGGTGGGGCTAGTGGGTTTCCCTGGAGCTAGGGGTGCATAAAAAAAGGAAAAAAAATATAACTGCAGCTGTTGACGGAGGAGCAGGTACTGAGTGCTCCTCAACTGTAGGAACTTGGTGGATGTACAGTTCAGCTGGTAAGATGACTTTCTTCTCAATGCATGGTTGGGAAGGTTGTTCAGAGCTGTCTAACAGCTCAGATGGGTTAGATGGTACATTTGTCATGAGAGCAGTGAGGGAGCCAGAGTATGTTACTTGAGTCGCTTTCATGGTGTTTACCTTGCGGACTTCATATGCTTCCTGTCATGCGGCCTTGTTGGCTAATTGTCAGTGGAGTGACTTAATTGTAGAGTTTTTCAAGCAGGGAAGAGAGATTAGAAGGGGAAGGCCTTTTGGCTGCATAGATGTTCATGGTATGTTCACATCTTATCTCGTATCAGCTGCATATTATGTATGTCTCACCATTTGTTGTTGAAGAGATGACCAAATGTCCAAATCAGCTAAGATTGTTGTGAGGTGCACATTCAGTTTGGACTTCTTATTCTTTGCCTCATGTTTTGACTTGTGGAAACTTGTGCTAATGGAACCATTTTCTATTGCATGTGTATGGTCTGTTTCCTCACATAAATGTTGTGATTTTAGGGTAAATCATTGGGATGAGCTGAAGACTGAAGTCCTGAAATAATGACATGTAATTTAGCTGTGGTGGATATTGCATGGACATATTTCAGCAGTCTGAAGGGGTTTAACATAATTTAAATGTGATGGATAGTGCAGGATTTTTTAATCCAAACTTGCTGGTTAGCTGCAGAACACACGACTGAGTGTAGGTTGAGTTTTTTGTGTACACGTTTTACTCTGGATAGTAGGGTATCCTTCCAAAAAAAAAATAATGGATTGCTTAACTTGAGTGGTTCATGAAATTTTGTTTTGTTGACCAGAGGTTCATGGTGCGATTTTCTTTTCTAAGTTCTTAACGTACATTTATACAGTGAAACAAGGAGATTGTGCTTTAAATGTCCTGGAGGACAAAGCTGAAAGTGAATGAGTGATTAGGGGAGGAATGCCCGCTTTCTGTTATGAGGCAGTCTTGTGCATTTTATGGAGACTTGGAGAGCAGTCATGATGTCTGAAAATTAGTTCTAATTTATTGATTGGTGGGACGCTGATCCTTTGCATATGGAGTCAGAGTTGAGTGGCTTAGTGGGCTAATGCATTATGCTGTGGTGGAGAGGGCCCCGAGTTTAAAACTTAGCAAGGGTATTGGTCTAAGGACAGACAGTACTCTATGTTTTTGTAAAGGCATTGCCAGATTGAATAACTCCTTTTGTTTTATTTGATAGGTCCCAGTCTTTGTCCAATAGGGTACTTGTGGTTAGTTCTCTTACAGGTCAGTTCCTTTCATCTTCGGGCACTTTGGGTGATATAATCCCTTGTGACCTGCAGGGAAGAGGTAACCATGGTATTAGGGAGCTCTTTTATTCTGGCGATCTGGCTTTTGATGGTCTCAGTGTTGTCAGGGGTTATGGGGCACTGCGAGTAATGGCCATTCCTCATCCATGCGTGGGGGGTAATGGTCATAGGGGAGGGTAATAGTAGGATCTGCAGTTTGATGTGTTCTGTTGTGCTGAGGAGCAATAGTAAAATATGAGAGGTATGTGTCTGTTATAGGGGTGTTTGACTTGTATTTAGGTGTTTTAGTGGTCACTACTGTATGCAGGTTGTGTTAAAGAGGATTGTAGAGCAAACTAAATCAAAGGGGAAGCGGCTATGGGTCAGTCTAGTGTCTGGGCAGTTGCTAAACATGGTAGGCCTCGGACAGTGTTTAATGCTGTCATTAAAAATTTTGGTCCACTGTGTGCTGATAATTTACAGTGTTTCTTTCTATAGTAGGTGGGGATCTATACAAAATAGCTTCTATTCCTTTGCGGAGAAGGCAACACAGAACTTTGGCCCAGCAGCAGGGGAGCCCAAGGTGATCCGGAGTTGGCTGAACAAAGGTGGTGCATTTCATTGGAATGTAATCAACTATCATGTAATGTGGAGCAATTAGGTAAGGTGGCTCAATTTTCATGGGTTACTAACAATTTTAACAAGGATGCTCAAAAAAAAAAAAAAAACCCTAGACAAATGGTTTAAGGCTTGGCAAGTTAGCCAAGATTTATTGCAAGGGTAGCACCTGATATCCTACGCCTCAGATATGGGGAGAACCCCTGGGGTGAATTTACTGTTAACCAGCTAGTTGTCAATAGTTTAGAAGCGAACAAGTGAAGTTTGTATGAAGGGAGGGTTGATCCAGACGTGGTATTTTCCAGGAGACTAATCTGTTTCTTAAGAGGGTGTTATTTAATGCTACATACCAGGTTATGGGCTTTACAGTGGGTATCATGGGTACCTTTGAGTGGCTTTTCGGACTTATAGGAATTGGTTCCTTATGTATGACTTTTTAAAAGAGTGGTAGACTTTAAAGGAGCATAGTAGGTATACAGGCAGTTTGTGGATACATGGGGAGTTGGGAGGTTGGGTTTGGCTATGCTGTAGTGGGGAGGACTGACAGAGCTCTGTTTGGAGTTCTTTTTAGAGAGAGGCTGCGTTTTAATTGCCTACTGCATGCAAAGGTTATGCAGTCATACATACTGTATGAGTTTCGATTAAGTTTGCCGAGACAGAACATTACTATATTTTTTTTTTAGTTACTGCCAATATTAGGAATTGGGCATAGGTATAGCATGTTGCTCCCTCGAAACTAGTAATGGTTGGATTACCAGCTTTTATGGGAGGGGGTCGCAGAGCTGGCAAGGATGAAGGGTTTGGTGAAATTTAGGGCTGATGAGGTTCTCCCTCAACAGGTGTTTTACCTGTTTTAAGCACCGTAAGGTTATTGCGGATACATACAATCTACCTAAGTTTTAAATTCTGCCACAGGCATGGGTACTTTGGTTAACTTGGGTAGGTGAGTGTGCAGGGTTGTTGTTTAGTACTTGTTGAAGTCACGTTGATCCATACAGTGAAAGTGGGGGATGTAGCTGCGATGGAATTGGTTTGACCACTGGATTAGTTGGTAAGGAAGTTTCAGGTAATTTTTATTTGGTAAATATGCAGTTAGGCATGTCAGAAGTGGGTGGAACTCTGGGGTACAGTTACCTAATTTACCTTACGGTGTTGGTAGAGGGCCACGAGATGCTCTGGTGATAGGAAATGGTAATTGTTCATAAGGCATGGTAATTTTGGGTAACAGTTTTGTCCTTCAAGTAGCTATTGATAGTGTTATATACTAGGTTAAGGTTGAGAGGGAGTTTCTCAAGAGCCATTTCATTTATGCTTGAGGGAATTTCGTAAGTAGGGTTTTATGAAGCACTGTATGCATGTGTGTGTGTTTGGATTATGTTTATTTAAACAATTGCAGTGGGGTATATTCTGAATTCTGTGGGAGGAGTGGTAAATTTATGGGATGCATTTTAGGGAAGCCTCTTCTTTTCTTAGATGTCGCAACAGGGTCCATGATTTACTATACTGCAGGGTATGAAATGGTTTAGAATTTTTATTGAACTGACTGTTTTTCTTTTCATTACCAAGTTGTGGTACTCCACTGCCATAATATGTACCACATGGGTAAAGTTGGTATACTCGCTAAAGCATTCTCCTTTTGTCCCTGTGCAGGTGGTGGTGTGCTGATGGGCATTCCCGTTGACGTGGTGTTACTCAGAAAGGTCCCAGATGGGGGAAGCATGTTAGTACCAGATGTCTGAGTTGTTACAGGAATGAGTGATGTGGTCATACCTGGGTGAACACTAAGTGGGCGTTAGCTACTGGGTCGAAGGAAGTGGATTCTAAGGTAATGGATTCTGATAGGGAGAATTTCTGGTCAGTGGAGTGGCACATAATGAGGCTACAGGTAATTGGTACTTAGAAGGTTCATCAACTTAGGTCATTCTTTCATCATTGGGTAGCTAGGTGTGCAGCAATTAGATGCAATGGAATGAATTTTGGGGTTATTACATTTGGGAGGATGTGTTAGCATTGAGGAGGATGTATCCATCCTTGGGTTTTAAGGTGGTTTGAGTTTATTTCCTGGTTGGTGTGGAGAGGAGCAAGGTCTTTAGTAGTGGTGGAGTGACCTTGGTTGTATATTAATTTTACTTTGGTGAAATACTTGAAGGAAGTTGGGGTGCATACAATGCGACATGTGGAGTTTGAAAGCATGGATCCTGTATGGAACAGGTCGGATGCAGTTCATTTCAATGAATTTGGGCTGGATTTATTTAACCTTTGGTTTGAAGGTGGAGGATCTATTGGAAGGTACTATGGTCTGAGGGGGAACAGCCCTTTGGGCTGGTGGACGGAGAAGAGGGTCAGGACTGAATTGAGATGGTGATATAACTGTGATGGCTTAGCGGTTAACTGCAGTGACTATAGTGTACAGGGTCCTGGGTTCAAAACCTGCAAAGGCTGTTTATTTGATGGTGGGTGAATTGGAATGGAAATATGGAATTGATGATGATATTAAGGTGAGCGGGGATGCTGCCTTCAGGATTACTAGAATAATTGAGCAAGTGGGGGATGCTGCTTATCCAGGGTAAGCTGGTGCGTTGCCCTTATGTTTACTATCTTATTTGTTGCAATGTTGGATTCTGTGTGCCTCAAAGTTTGAGGTTTGTTATTCATTTTCATTACAATAAAGGTTGTCAAATGTCTTTTTTGTGTGTTTTATTAGGACTGTGACAAGTGAAACTTGGAACAGACGAATTTATCTCAGGACAACCTGGGATAAGTAAAGTGGGGGAGAGCTGGAAGTAGGGTGATAGGTAGATTAGGTCTGTTTGGGTAGGGAGTGGGTAGGAAAGAGTTAAAGGTGGGAGCTGAGGGAGGAAGTGAGGTAAGGTTTTGTAGGGGAAACTGGTATGCGTAAGCACATTTTGGTGTGGTCTTGTTGCCTTCCCACCCCCCCACCCCCATTTTTTGTGAAGGCTTGAAGGGCGGAGAAGAGGGTTGGGATTGACCCTCTTCTGTCTCCCTCAGTAGGATATTTGGAATTGAGATGGTGATATAGCTGTGATAGCTTAGTGGTAAACTGCAGTGACTATAGTGTACAGTGTCCTGGGTTCAAGACCTGCAGGGGCTGTTTATTTGATGGTGGGTGAATTGTAATGGAAATGTGTAATTGATGATGATATTAACTTGAGTGGGGACGCTGCCTTCAAGATTACGAGGATAAGTGAGCAAGTGGGGGGCACTGCTTATCTGGGGTGAGCAAGTGCGCTGCCCTTATGTTTACTATCTTATTTGTTGCAGTGTTGGATTCTGTGTGCCTCAAAGTTTGATATTTGTTATTCATTTTCATTACAATAAAGGTCATCAGATGTCTTTGGTGTTTGTGTTTTATTAGGACCATGGCAAACAAATATTTAGATCAAATACAGAACCCACACACACACACACACACACACACACACACACACACACACACACACACACACACACACACATGTGTGTGTGTGGGGGGGAGTGTAGGGGTGCCCTTGCTATTGTGATACATGTGGGCAGTATACCAATTGTGAGTTATCATTTCTAATTTTGTCAAGGCTTAGTGAGTTGAACTTGTTTTAGCATAACACCTGACTGTCAGTGATTAATTTCTCTCATACTGATTTGTTTAAGGTGCTTTATGTGTGAAATCGCACAATGTGTCATCTCAGGCAACTTAGACTACAGAGAAAAGCTAAAAATGTAGTAACCCAAGTTTTTGTCTTCATTAGGCAAAGTTAGTACACAAAAGGATAGTGATGTGTGGATAAAACCTCAATGTTGCTGGAATGCAAAGATTTCACCCCACAAAAACACTTTCTGAGTTGTGCATTTTTTTTTAATGTGTCAACATGCGGTGTTTAAACTGGAATTTTCCTGGTTATACTTCACTGTGTCTTAGAAAACCAAAACACAATGAATCCTTATGTACCCACTATGTCATTATGATGACAGAATAATATACCTTCATATGCAGCACTACGTGATGAAATCCATGGCAGATTTAAATTAAGGAACACAGCTGTAAAATGTTGTTTTTCTGTACTAGGTTGTGGATATTTGTTTTAGAGCTCTTTTTCTTATTGCAACAGATGTGATTTACCCAGAGTTTAGTCCTTTTTTCATCCATGGATCTTTTAATCATGTGGTCTGAAAATAAGATTATTACCCTTTTGCCTTTACTCACCTGTGCCATTTAATACTGACGGAGGATTCCAGCAAGAATTCTTACAATAAGCCACTTTCAGACCAGTCACACATCTTGGTAAAATATTCTTTTCAGATTTAATTTGTGACTTAAACCATAACATTTCACACTGCATGACAGTATTTGTTCCACCATTATGCCAGCAGACCGTATCCAAAGCAAGCCTGATTATAGATCCATTTAAAAACACTCTGTAGTTCTACAATAACAACAGCTAGTATGCTGGAGGGGGGTGAGGGTTGGCACAATGGTTAAGATTTTCACCTCACAGACTCAAGATACAGTGCTTGAATCTTATTAGTCCTGTCTGGTTATTTGCTAGGTGAATAATAGTCTGCAGCCTAATTCTCTAGTATTTACGTATTTACCTATGAACCTACAGTTAAGTCACTATAATAGTTAAGTAATAAGTTGTAATGCTCGTGAGCTAGGGACAAATCCTATCATTTCCCTCAGACATGCTGAGTGAGCCTGAGCACAAGTGCTTTGAATTCTTTGTACTCTCACATCTTCTGTACGTGAAGGAACCCTCTGGTGAGCTCGCTGAGGCTGGTCAGTACACAAAGGGGTACATATATTAACGCTGACCTAAAATGGTGTCACGGCCCAGAAAGGTTAATGCTAGTCACTTGTGAGAATATACCATGTACAAAGACAACAAGAAACTTCTGCAGACTAAATCAAACTTTTGTTCCCAGCCATGACTGAATCTCCTGTAGTACAGTTGTCCTCCCTTATGTTCTCAGGCAGGGGCTTTGTTTTAGTGATGATGAATTAGAAACTGAATTTTTGAACTGAATGAACAGCCTAAGAATTCAAAATACAGAGGATGCTCTCTCCTTTTTCTGAATAAATGTTTTCCAGCTGAATGAGAAAAAAAAAAAAAATATATATATATATATATATATATATATACACACACACACACACACACACACACACACACACACACACACACACACACACACATATGTACATATGGAAGCGTAACGATTTGTCTTTGTGCAAAAATGTTGACACGAAAATCATTGACCTAAAATGGTCAAAGCAAAACACATTGATCCACAAAGAATCAAACAAAAACACTAAACCAGTGTTTTGTGTTGGGGAGAAGCCCCCTGCAAACCCCCACATCCCCTGCTACATATATATATATATATATATATATATATATATATGTGTGTGTGTGTGTGTGTATGTACCAACTGTGAGATCGCATTACAGTAAGGAAAGGGCAAATTCTCACATTCCCGTTGTTCCATAATCTCAGTGTGAGAAAGCTAGTAAGGTTCAACAACTTAATGTTTGATCAGCTCTACCACCTTTCTCTCTCATCAATGAAAGCAAATAGTGACAAAAAGGTATACACCCATTTACATATATATAAATTGTTGTAATGATTTTGCACTTAGTAACTCGGCTTGAAGGGTCTATTTTTAATTTTTAATTTTCACAAGACCCCATTTTTGTACTGAGATGAGGCAAAAACAAAAAAAAATCTCAAATACATGCGACTTCTAATATTACATGCATGGGAAACTAAAGAAATTTCTGGAAATCCGTAATACACATGAATTGAAACTATAATTAATTTTTTCTGCTCAGTTTGCATAATCAGAAGTTGCATTCATGACAGTATTATTACAGCAACTTTAATGCTGACAGTTTATGTTAAATGACAGGCTCTTCACAAAATATATGCTCCTAGAACCATCATTTGTCAGACTATAGTAAAAAAGTAGTAAAACTCATGAAATCATTCCACCAAGAATGGACAATAACAATGTGTTCAGGGTTGGCTGACTCAAAAATAGTAACAGGCTAAGAAAGGAAATAATATATTGAATAAATCAGTGAGAAGATGATGAAATAGAAAGGTTCAGCTGAAAAGGTAGGCTATCTAATGAGATTTGAAAATGGTAGATGAAGCACAATGAAACATGAAACCACAAATGTATGGAAAAGAAAATTAAATTACTACTTCTGGCACTGAAGGCAGAAGGCAAAATCTGAAAAAAAAAAAATGCCCCAGCACTCTTAACAGAATGAAATTACCACCTTGTTTTCTTTCTAACCATCTAGGTAACCTGTTATAGTCATTTGCTACTATATATTTTTTCTGGGGTAGAACTTTATGTATGGTTTTGTTTATAACATGGGAAGATTTGCTTTGTAAAAAATATGAAGTTAATGCTGATACACCTTGATGAAGTTGCAGAAATGGTAGTGAGACATGCCTCTAAATATGTAAAAAACTGAACTTCACTGAGCATCTACAAGAAGGCTGTCAAAAACCATTTCATACTTTAACAAATCAACTGACATGATTGCAAATGCTGGGAGCTGATGTTTGTAGTAATCTGACTTACCTGGTACAAAGAAAGGTTGTTAATGAAAAGACACACACACACACACACACACACACACACACACACACACACACACACACACACACACACACACACGTGCACAACACACACACACACGTGCACAACACACACACACACACGTGCACAACACACACACACACACGTGCACAACACACACGTGCACAACACACACACACACACACACACACACACACACACACACACACACACACACACACACACACACACACACACACACACACACACACACACTGTGTGTCTGCCTGTCTGCATAGAGGAGTAGATGAGTGCTAAGAATAGTATTTTGTTATGGAGTGAGTAGGAGGGAACGAGTTTTGTCAGTGATGGTGAAGTAAATTTCAAGAGTTTCTACCTTTGTTTGGCTAGTTTTTAATATTATTATTATTATTATTATTATAATTATTATTATTATCATTATCATTATGCTTTTTATTGAAATTGCCTTTGTGGCTCTATCCATCTCTGGTTCTGTCTCGCTAAAGACGGACAGAGCCACAAAGGCAATTTCAATGACAGAGGGACAATATTTTAGTCTTTAAGTAAAATATTGTCCCTTTGTCATTATCAAGACAGTGGAAAAAACTATGAGCTTCTGGCTAAGCCAGAGTCCTGCCGTTGTTAAACACCGCACTTGTAGTCAACTACAACTTTAAGTTACAATTCATGGAGAGATGAAATGAAAATCAAACTGAAGTGTATTTAGAGTTGTAAGGTAATTTAGGAAAACAATATTGGGACTATACCAAACGAAAACAGTCCTTGAACCAAATAAGGAATCAGATGCAAAAACCAGAGAATACAAGAAAAAGAAAAATAATCTGGTTCCACACAGCAGTGAAAATCAATATGTCCTTTATTATAGTAAGGTAAGCACTTTCTTGGAATAACATCCGCTTCATCAGACCAACAAAGATAGAATAGCAGTTACATTTTTAAACACTAAAACATCCAATGAAAAATCAGATAAAATGTGCATCATAGCTAAAAGCCATGTGATAAAATACATCTGTAGAATATATAGATCATTAAAAAATTGAATAAAACAGACTAAATGAACAATATCTACTTAAAACTGGTAAATACAATAGTAAAACATAATAAAAGATGGGCTATTGAAATATACATGATAAAATATTAAAAGAGATCAATGCTTTAATGGCCGTGCTTTAAGGAAGGGTTTCAGGGAAACTCTGTTGATAGAATACTTGAACACCTTAGGGATATCAGGAATGTTTAAAGAAACCAGCACACTACATGTAGCTAAAGAAGGTAAAGAATATAAATTTAGCTTTATGGTACTAGAGATTCTGCATAGTACCAAGAGAGGAGGTGACATAAATAACAGAACAGAATCTAGTGAACAGAAATGGATTTTGCGCTTTCAAGCTGATAAACCTCCTGGTTTAAACAGACTTTCCCTGAAACCCTTCCTCAGTACAAGTAAGGTCCAGGACAGAGCATCTCTGATGTGCAGTAACAGTTACAAGCATGTATCTGACCAGTAATAAACATGTCTCTAACCAGTAATAAACACCTATTTGACCAGTAATAGACACGTATCTGACCAGGAATAAATGTGTATCAGACCAGTAATAAAGATGTATCTGACCAGTAATAAAGATGTATCTGACCAGTAATAAACACGATTCTGACCAGTAATAAGCACGATTCTGACCAGTAATAAACATGCATCTGACCAGTAATAAACACGTATCTGACCAGTAATAAACAAGTATCTGACCAGTAATAAACGTGTATCTGGCCAGTAATAAATTTGTATCTGCCTAGTAATAAACATGTATCGGACCAGTAATAAACAAGTATCCGACCAGTAATAAACATGCATCTGACCAGTAATAAGCATGTATCTGACCAGTAATAAACATTTATTGGACCAGTACTAAATGTGTATCTGACCAGTAATAAATGTGTATCTGACCAGTAATAAACACACATCTGAACAGTAATAAACATGCATCTGACCAGTAATAAACATGCATCTGACCAGTAATAAACATGCATCTGACCAGTAATAAACATGTATCTGACCAGTAATAAATGTGCATCTGACCAGTAATAAACATGTATCAGACAAGTAATAAATGTGTATCTGACCAGTAATAAATGTTTATCTGATCAGTAATAAACATGTATCGGACCAGTAATAAGCATATATCGGACCAGTAATAAACATGTATCTGACCAATAATAAATGTGTATCTGACCGGTAATAAACACGTATCTGACCAGTAATAAATGTTTATCTGATCAGTAATAAACATGTATCGGACCAGTTGTTGTTGTTGTGTCTTTCAGCTTTTCCCGGTTAGGGGTCGCCACAGCGGAACTCCGGTCCACTAATGATTGGCAGTATATTTTTACATGTCAAGTTGCCAGCCCTGACACACAACCTTCAACTAAGGTACGCCCATTCACGCATGTCTCCACACAGAAGACGCTCTAGCTGAGAATCGAACAGGACAATGTCTTACTGTGAGGCGACAACGCTACCAATAATAAGCATATATCGGACCAGTAATAAACGTGTATCTGACCAGTAATAAGTGTATCTGACCAGTAATAAACTTGTATCTGACCAATAAGAAACATGTTTCTGACCAGTAATAAACATGTATCTGACCAGTAATAAACACGTATCTGACCGTAATAAATGTGTAGCTGACCAGTAATAAACACGTATCTGACCAGTAATAAACACGTATCTGACCAGTAATAAACATGTAGCTGACCAGTAATAAATGTGTATCTGACCAGTAATAAATGTGTATCTGACCAGTAATAAATGTGTCTGACCAGTAATAAATGTGTATCTAACCAATAAACATGTGTCTGACCAGTAATAAAATGTGTATCTGACCAGTAATAAACGTGTGTCTGACCAGTAATAAAATGTGTATCTGACCAGTAATAAATGTGTCTAACCAGTAATAAACACATATCTAACCAGTAATAAACATTCATCTGATAAGTAATAAACATAAAAAAAAAGTTTAATGTAGAAAATTGTAAAATGGCCTATTTCTACTGCCTTCCTAAGTTGCATAAGAATCTTAGACAGCCCCCAGACAGGCCTATTGTTTCAGGACGTAATTATTTCTTAAACAAAGTAGAACAGTTTCTTCACAGTTACCTGTTTCCCAAAGTTTGCACCTTGCCTTCATATATTCGTGATGTGTTTGATTTTCTGGAAAAAATAAGCACTATTAAGTGGAATGGTAATGTTTTGGGTGACAGTAGATGTAAAGAGGTTATACACCAGCATCCAGCACAGTTTTGGTATTGAGGCAATAAGATGATTTTTGGTAAACAGTCCTGCTACAGAATACATTGTAGAGCTTGTCCATTTCTGTTTAACAAAATTTTGTTTTGAATTTAATGAGTTATACCATCAGAAACAAGGCACTGCCATGGGAGCAGCCTTTGCCCCCATGTATGCCAACCTTAGCATGGGCTTGTTCGAAAGGGAACATTTATAAAGAAATATTTTTTTTCATAAACATGTTGTCAAATATTACAGATTTATTGACAACCTCATTTTTTTGGTTGAGGTAGGGAAAGAATTAGTTGATAAATTTACAGCTGACTTACAAAATAATAGATTTGGACTAAAATTTGGCAGTCTGAAAATTTTTTAGATGTCATAGTAGATATTTCAGAAGAGAGTCCACAGGAAATTTAGTGAAGGCACATAATTTTTGTGTGGTGAAAGCTGCCATCCACCCCATACAAAACAAGCTATTCCCTTTGGCGATTTTTTTCGCTTTTACAAGCTATGTAATACCGAACAGTATCTCAAACAAGAACTAGATAAAACTATAGACATGTTTAAAATAGAGGCTATGATGTGAAGACAATACATGATAGTTGGCAGAAATTCATATACAGAGTTAATGGACACCAGAAAAGTAACCTGGATGGACAATACACTGGGGCTGTGCATAAGAAAGTGACAAATGAAAATATATATATATTTTTACAACATATAGTTGCCTTAGTCCCAAAATAATAGATCAAGTTAGATATTTCTGGAAATATATGACATCTTTAAGGGATGTTTCAGAGTGGTTGAACAAAGAACTAGCATTTTCCTACAGAAAAGGAAAAAGTATACAGAATTTTTTGGTAAGAGGTAAATTCAGTATTCCATCTCCCAGCATACCATATAGTTTGACAATGTGTGGTACATTTGTTTGTGGCAAGTGCAAGGCTTGCAAGTATGTAATAAAAACATTTCCTAGAATAAATAATGTTTCTTTTAGAACTTGTGGCCATTTTACTTGCAATACTGAAGGTGGTATACATGCCTTGAAATGTCCTTGCAACATATTTTATATTGGAGAAACAAACAGGTGTTTTAAAACTAAAATTTTAGAGCATGTGAGGGATAGTGCTAATAAAAAAGCAGAGAGCTCTATAGCTGAGCATTTTAGTTTGTTTCATGATAGAGACAGTAAAGGGCTGCAAGGCACTGTATTGGAAAAAATACAAATATCTAGATTTGATGTTTCTTTTATCAAGAAACAGTTGATTTTAAAATAATCTACTTACATTTTAAAATTTGGCACCCTGCCTCCAAGGGGATTAAATGAAAATGTAATTGGACAGTATTTCTTTAATTGTATGATTGCTTAATTGATGTATTTGTATGTGTATACGTGGGGCAAGTTTTTTTACTTTGTGTTATATTCATTGAAGGCTTTGGCCGAGATGTCATGGTTTTATTAAACTTGTTGGATACACTGGTGGTTGTTTCTTTTTTGCTATAAGGCAACTTTTTATTTTGTGCATAAGTAATAAACATGTGTCTGACCAGTCTGCCATGCAATAATAAGTTTGCCCTGGTAGATGGAGTGAGGTACTTTTGGCTTTTGGTCCCTGGTAGATGGAGTGAGGTACTTTTGGCTTTTGGTCCCTGGTAGATGGAGTGAGGTACTTTTGGCTTTTGGTCCCTGGTAGATGGAGTGAGGTACTTTTGGCTTTTGGTCCCTGGTAGATGGGGCGAGGTACTTTTGGCTTTTGGTCCCTGGTAGATGGGGCGAGGTACTTTTGGCTTTTGGTCCCTGGTAGATGGGGCGAGGTACTTTTGGCTTTTGGTCCCTGGTAGATGGGGCGAGGTACTTTTGGCTTTTGGTCCCTGGTAGATGGAGTGAGGTACTTTTGGCTTTTGTGACTTCAAGTAAACCACTTTATTTACATGTGGATCTTGCTGTGAGATACTTGGATGCACTAGTTTTGGAGGAAATAGGTTGAGTTTTGCTACTGAGATTATTTAGTAATACCTTCTAAGTGTACATAACCACATTTTTAAGGTTCTGATACTGGTATGAGATGAGTTTGATGTCCAGAAAATATTGATGCATTTTATTCTCTAGGGACAGATGCTGTATTACTACAAAGAAGAAATGGTCAGTGTTAAGTCTAGTGGAGGTGGAATTTGGAGTGGTGTAGCTAGGTGCTACCTTTGATCATTGTACAGTACATTATACAGCAGGGTACAGAGCAGCTTAGCTGCCATGTGATGCATGATGTGCTCGTAGCCATTTTACTTATTTTATTTTACGTTATTTTATTTTATTTAATCATTCATTCATTCATTCATTCAACCCTCTGGTAGCAAGCCCATTTTTCAGGGGATCCGTAGGAACCTTTAAAAGAAAAAAATACAAGCAAGAGATAGCTGGAGGATAAATATAAATACATATTGTAAAACAAATATAATATACTGGAAGAAAATAATCATGGTTTTCCATCCATTCAGACATCAGTCACTGTAAGTGAATACCTCTAGATTTTTGGTCTTATGGCATCTATATAATTCTCACGATACCCCTGGCAAAACTCCGCATGAGAAAAATACAGTGGTATTTGAAATCTCCTTGAGTCTAGCACCAACACCCTATATCTTCTCAATTCCCAGTGCTGGGGTTTGTCAGAAAATAAATCATTTGGTGGAGACGACATATATCCTTAAATCCAGGTTTCCCCTTTTCCCCTCTGTGCTCCAAAGTAATCCGCCACTACAGACACCTTGTACTTTTCTTGGGTAGCATTTTCAGGAGGTACAAAAGTGCAGGTTGTGAGACAACAAGGGAAGATGCAACCACATAACTATCAAGGTGATGTTTGCCCTGATCAAGATAGTCAACTCTCTAAACCATCTTTGGTCTCCAAGACCTCTTCATGTGGTTACAGACATTACACAGTCATGTGGTACATCGACAAACAAGGGAGGACGAGGTGGTACTGCCTTTGCAGATTAGCCATGTTAGCTTGGGATATAGCTTCACAGCATAGTCTTAACCTGCAGGGATCCTACATTCTGTCAGATCAAAGCTGTGTGGCAAACAGGCTAAGCAGGACCATGGTAGACCCTCATGACTGGAAACTAGATTGGGGGTCTTTGAAGATTTGATCCATCTGTGGGACTTCCTCAAGTAGCCCTCCTCTCTGAACAATGAACTGGTGAAATTCACTTCCAGGACTCTATGCGAGAAGGTGTGAAAGGCAGATGTATTTTCTTTTCTTGAACAGCAATGATCCTGTTTGCTTTTCTGCAGTTTCCACTAATATCCAGGGTACATCTGAAGATTCAGAAGGAATCCGCCAAGATCATTGCGGCAATTCCCTTCTGGCCCAGGCAGTCATTGTTCTCCATTCTTTTGGAAATGGCCCAGGAAATTACCACAAGCTTCATCGCAGACTAGAACTACCCACACAAGAGCAGCAGTTTTTGATACACCCCAACATAAAGCAACTTCAACTGACTCCCTGCACGGTAGGCTCTTAATCCCTTTTTGCTAGTTGTTTACTGAGGACATGCAGCAGGTACTAATGGAGACAAGAAAGCCTGCTACTAGGAAATCATATTTTAGCAAATGGAAAAGGTTTTATAGTTGGTGCAAACATAACCAGCACCCATTTTGGGCCAGCTGTTTAGCTTTGCAATAGTTGTGCAAGTTACTATCCTATGGCCTTTCTTATTCCTCTACCAAGGTTCATTTATTGGACATTTTAGCATGTCCGCCCATGGATTTTGATAGGGATTTTGCATGAGTCCTACAAGAAAGCTGGAGGCCCCTCCTTTGGAATCTTACAATTGTGTTGGAGCAGCTAAACTGGCTGACTTGAGGTTCTTAACATGAAAAACAGTTTTACTGATTGCTCTGATTTCTGCATGAAAAGTTTCTGAGTTGTAAGCTCTAATGGTGAGTCAACCCTATCTAATTTTTCACAAGGACAAGGATGTTATGAGAACCAGTCCTACTTTTATGCCTAAAGTGGTATCTGAACTTTAAGCCAAACTATCCATCTCGCCATTTTCTTTCCTGAAACTAAAACTGTGAGAGAAAGGATACTCCATACCTTAGTTGTCCAAGCTGAGCTGACTAAAAGACAAGTTTTGGCATAAAGACCTTCAGAGCTTTCATGCCAGCAGAGAGAGGGAGGCTGAGCCCTGAAAGGGAAATGTCAGGAACAACAAAAACATGAAAGCTGGAGATTTCAAATACCACTGTATTTTTCTCATGCGGAGTTTTGCCAGGGGTATCATGAGAATTATATAGATGCCATAAGACCAAAAATCTAGAGGTATTCACTTACAGTGACTGATGTCTGAATGGATAGAAAACCTTAGAAATAGATCTAGATCTAGATTTATTTATTTATTTATTTTGTGGAAGAAAAGCTCTTTGAACTGATGTGTCTAGATGACATCCCAGGAAAACAATCTTGTGTGAAGGAGTCAAGAAAGACTTTTAAATGTTTTCTTGGAATCCCAGTTTGTGTAACATCTCTCTCCCAAGACAAAGATTGCTGACACTTTGAAAAAGACTCTACAAAGATTATCAAGTCATCTAAATATGTAAAATGTGGATACACTGTAGCCTGCAATGAGCTATAACTGAAGCTAGACACTTTGTGAACACTCCTGGTGCAGTGTAGAGTATAAGACAGAGAACTTATAATGAGATCCAGACACACAAAGCTTAACAAAAAGTCTACTGGAATGTGATGCTGAACACTTTTCAAGTCTAGTTTTACCAGGAAACTTGGAAGAAAAAGAAGAAGTAAGAGGCTGGAAAGTGACATCATTTTTGAATCTGGGCACTATTAAAAAAAGGTTTAAGAAAGGAAGAACTAGAACTGGTTTCCAAGGATTTTCTTTCTTTGGCACGAGGAACATCCCTGAATAAAACCCTTCCCCACCTTGGAAGGAGGAACTAGTTTTGTCACTTCTTGGGGCAGCATGTGATGAAGAACTGGTCGAAACAAACCAGTCTAAACTGGATGATAAAGAATGACCCCCTGGAAAGGATGAATTTTCTCCCACTCCCATCTGTAACCATGATGGATGATTTTCATACCCCATTTTTCTGAAACTATCTGTTGCCAAAGAGAAAAATGGAGATTCAGACTTTCTGGAAGAAAAAGGGGGCAGTGTGTGATGGGTCACAAGACCTCCTGAACAGTCTTTTAGACTTATTAGACTGTCCTTGGTTTTGAAAGGTTTGTGACTTCCTTTTTGAGCACCCTGACACTTCTTCAATGTCTGTTTACCTGTATTTTGTTGAGACTGTTTATTCAGCCTTTTGCCAAAACTGGCTGAGGAGATGGAAAATCCCTTGGAAATTTTGGAAAAGGTGGGCTGAAAAATCTTAGTGATTCTATGGGTGAATCTCATTTTTTATCATCTTGTGGTTCTGAGAATACAGACATGCAAACCTTCTCAAAACAGTGCCAGTGGCTATAGCCCTGTAAGAAAGATCAACAGTCATACACACACACTGTAAACAATGAGTAGTGACCTGTGCAATAAGAGAAATGAAGTTATTTAAAGCAAAATGTTCCTTATAAAAAGAAACTGCAGATAAAACATACCTCATACTTTCACAATTAATCAGGACAAACTAACATATCAGTCTGACAATTCAAAATTCTGAAAATCTTAGTTGCAGAAGTATGCACTTTTCCCAGTTTAATATCAAATGTGTGAAACTCACCTTACCATTGTTCATAAGGTCGACGGTAAAGATGCAAAAGTTTAAAATTGTGAGCATATATCTTGTTGCCTTCAAAATGTCACACATAGCTTGCATTCGCACTTTTGAGCATCACTGCTTATAACTGGATCGAGTACAGTGGGGATCGGGAAAGTACCCTTTTCTTCACTGTAGTGTGCTCTCAGAGTTAGAATACATAATTATCTGTGTTTGAGGGCACAGCCCCCCACATGGGGGGACACAGGGGGACTTGCCCCCTGTAAAACAATATAAGTGTGTTGTTGTTGTGTCTTTCGGCTTTTCTCGGTTAGGGGTCGCCACAGCGGAACTCGGTCAGCTAATGATTGGCAGTAGATTTTTATGTGCCGAGTTGCCAGCCCTGACGCACAACCTTCAACAAAGGTACACCCATTCATGCATGTCTCCATACATAAGACGCTCTAGCTGAGAATCGAACAGGACAATGTCTTACTGTGAGGCGACAATGCTACCGCAGCACCATCACTGCAGTTGATGTGTTTTGTCCGGATGGTGAGCAGTACAAACAATGTCAAATGTCGATTCTTGCCTTCCCAACGATTCGACATTCGGAATAGCCAGTTTGACAGTTTCAGAAGTTTTGGTTTGGTGATGTGAACATTTGTGAATAGGGCTTTCATGATTTTGATAGTAAATGCAGTGTTCCTCATACCTGTCAATAATTTTCACATCCTTATCAGAAAAAGTAGGATTGGAATTTACTAGGTGCTTAGCAGCAGTGGAATCAACTAGACCTAGAGCTGTTTGGTCAGATTTTGGAGTAGTGTATAAAAATTTAAAAGACAGAGGAACCTTATACATTCTGTCTGCCATTTTAGGGACAGCTGGCTGACTATCAGGAAAACTGCAGGTAGTAATGTACGCATCCTCAAAAGCAGACGGAATAGGTGGAAAAGGTGTGGGATATGGAAAGTCCTTCTGTAACAACTAATAGTATTTTCTGAGAGACTCAAAAACCTCATCAGTGTTCTCCCACTGAAATCATTGGAACATTCTAGCAATAGTTTCAGAGAATGGGAACCCCCCCCCCACACACACACACACACACACGCATACACAGGGAGAATGAGAAACTGAGTTTTTCTCTGAGTCTGATTCAGAAAGTTGAGGGAAAAAAACTATCTTCCTGCTCAGATTCTGAACCCTGAATCTCTTCAGGAAAAGAGGCATCCCCCTTTCTTTTACCTGAACTATTTTACAAGAAGCTTCAATGACCTGAATTAAACCCTGAACCTGACTCAATAAACTACACCTATCCAAAGAAATTTGAGGAGGAGTAGATAAATGTTTTATCTTCTGTTTCTTTTTGACAGAAAAAAATGGTGCCAACCATGTCAGTAATAGCTAACGCTGCTTCCCCATGAATGGGCACAGCATAATGACACAACAGGAAAACCTTTCGTATTCCAACAAGAGTGGTTCTCCCTTGCCCCCTTAGGGGACCCCAACAGCCAGAGGACATAGCTAACTCCCAGTCCACAGTGGCTGTAGGTGCTACACCCGAGGGATCCAGGGTAAAATATGAGTGGTCTGAAGTACAACAAATGACCACAGGAGAGTCATCCACCTGCAGCTGAGGCGACAAAGGATATTTGCTTAATTTTTTTTCTTTTTGAGGCTGGAAGAAGGATCAACTGTGGGACTGGTAGTCTGCTCCATGGTCAAGCTGAAAATGGGGTCTCTTTCCACGGATGACAAGCAGCAAATGTCATTAAACACTGCTAGTCTACAAAAGTTACTTTTTTGACAGAAAAACACAGTAAGAAGCACTTCAAAAATACTTTGCCAACCCCACAAAAGTAAAATAAACAATTTCTCCACAGAAAAATATTTTCAGTTAACTTACACCACTTTTAAACTGATAGGAAAAACAAGTACTCTGTTTAAAAAGTACATTACAGTCTCATGACAGTCTCTTAAAGCACAACATTCCTAACTTTAAAATAATTTTCGTGAAGAGGAAAGTGAAAAAAATAACACAAACAAGAAAATGGAAGTTTTTTTCCCCAATGGGTACTTCTCTTACCCAGAAGAAAGAAAAGCTGGAAGGAAGGAACTTCAAAGCAGAATATCAATCCTGAAAGCCTCAGAGAAGCATCATCTTCAGTGGCAGTAAAGCTTTAAAGGGCTTCATACTCAGACTTGCCTTTTATTCAGCTCAGCTTGAGCTATCTGACAGTTTGGACAGTTTGGATACATGTACAGTACCCTGAAGCTTTGGAAGTTGACTGGCTGTTATATGCGATGCCCGTGCCCTGGCCCAGCAATTAAAGAGCCTCAATCCTCACAACTAACACTAGCGAAGGCATCTCATATATGAGGAAAGGATAACAAATACACACAGTAAAGTGCAGTTTACCTTAAGAGCACACAGAGATCACAGTCAGTCTGGGGCTGGTCGCTCCCTTGCTCTCCAGGTCCCCAATAAGACTCCCCACTGGCACAGCTATAGAGTCCAGATCTCAGCCTAGTGGGCAAGCTAAAACCTCTAGCACCCTCTCTGTCAACCAGTGCTTCCTGTCCCTGCCCAACACATACACTCACACTTTGAGAAGAGTTTATACAACCACACAGACACTCCTGGGGAAGGCTGGCACAGGTTCTCCAGCTGTGCCCCCTTTTCCAAGACTATATGGTAGTACCCTGCCACCACCCACTAATAATTATCAGCTACTCAAAAGCCCTTAAAATGGTGTCCAATTATTACTGTGTAATATTATTATCCAATTGGTAGTATGACTAAACAGTCAAGGCTTATTAGAGTGACTTTGTACAGGATCCTTATATACATGCAATGTACACTTAGAGCTTAACTTATCTCTACACAAAACAGCCACAGTTGAAATGGTTTAAAAATATTTAATAATAAATAATAAAAACACAAGACAATACTTCCTACTATACAGTGCTAGTCAAGAGTTCAGAGATCACAGAGAAATACTTAAAATAATTCAGTAGTACAGTTCTGACATCACAGAAAAACACTTAGTCTAATCTTTCTAGTTCCTAGATATTTCTAAAAGAAAACACAAGTCTAAGATAACTTACATAAGAAAACAGGCAGAGTGCTGATGAGTTGGATGGTCAAGACAAAAATGCTTAATGCCTTCTGATTCTCTGTTTAAATTGCTATTGCAGTCCTGACTCCCATTACATAATTTTTTACACTTTCCTGGTGTTCCCAGACTAACAGATACTATATTCTTTTGTTATCTTGCAGTTGCAGGAAACTACAGCCATAAAAGATATTCCACATGTAAACTCTAGCAATTATTCCTTAAGTTAAAACAGGCAGGATGCTTCACTCCAGATTCATCGACTCCAAATTTTAACTTCAAAGGGACAGACATGAAATGCTTGACTTAGCTTTCTTTACAGCAGAGGGCAATGTTGCTACATTGTTTTAAGTTCAACATTTCACAGCATGTTTAAGAAAACAAGCTTGTAGTTCAACATTTCACAGTATTTTCTTTCAATTAAGAAAACAAGTCTGTAGTTCAACATTCATATTTACAAATGATAGAATTGTGCAGATAATTCTATCTGGCTAGGCTGGCAGCCTTCACAATATCCTTGGCCGTATATAACCCATAAAGCTAAGGCTACTTTATCACTGATCAGTATCTTCAATACACACACACACACACACACACACACACACACACACACACACTAGTTAATGTTAAAATATTGAAGTTCAGAATGTACAAAAAATAAAAATGCTGACACCATAATAATAAATATTTACAATACTAAAATGAAAAATGTGAATTTACATACATAATAAAAACTGTTCCAAATACCAGACACAACAAATTTATGCCACCTGTACTCCCAGCACCTGAATTACATACACCAATCACATAGTTGCACAACAGTCAGGGTAAGGAAAAGCCTCCCTTAGGTTATACACAGCAGTTTCCCACAAATAGTGCACATCTTTCTTCCTAGTTCCTCCCACTGTAATCTTCTACCTTCATGAGGGCAGCAGGAGCAGGGAACGACTTATATTAAAACGCTTATTTGTTTCCTTGTCATTTTATTATGTTGAGCAGTTTTTATTAAATGTGTGCTTTCACATTTTGCTTTTTAATTTTTTTTCAGTATTTTTTGCCAAGTTCAGAAATGTACACATACTGCAAGTAGGACTGGCCAGGCAGATACAATAAAGTGGCCAATAGCTAGCTCTTACCCAGAGGAAGGGTGAGATGACACCACAATGTCTGGATGATCTCTGGTGTAGACCAGAAGCCTTCCAAGAAATCTCAGGTTAATTTCATGGAGCTGTGATGACATCCTGACCTCACTGCACTAGCAACCTCTACAACTAAGGTAATTGACCAGCTGCTTCAAGGACAACAGCTTACTTATTGAGACTGACTTACCAGGGGTGTCAGGGGGCACACCTGACAAAGGGTCACATCTGGGGTATCTGGTAAGGAACAATTGGGGGATTTGGGGAAGGGTGAGCACGGATAGTAGGAAGAACAGCCAGAAGTTGCATGGAGTGGGAAAGGGGTCAGGGTGGGATTTTGTGAAAATATGTTTATTTCAACATTTTCCTTTTTAGCATTTTAAAAATTCATTATCCTGACATTATAAACCTCATTATTTTAGTACACACTGACACACACAAATGCGCACGTACACACAGACACACACACACAGACAGACACACACACACAGACAGACAGACACACACACACACACACGCAGACAGACAGACACACACACACACAGACAGACAGACAGACACACACACAGACAGACAGACACACACACAGACACACACACAGACACACACACAGACACACACACACGTGTGTGTGTGTGTGTGTGTGTGTGTGTGTGTGTGTGTGTGTGTGTGTGTGTGTGTGTGTAAAACTAACCATCACCTTAACAGAGGCATAGATGCGAGACTTACAGTGCATTGGAATATAATAAGTGGAAGTAATAAGGGAAGTGATACATTTTTTTACTCCACTCTAACTTCAAGGACATTGTTATTGTTCTTACAGGAGCATCACATCATTAAAAATGTCATAACTCACTGCTACAGAAGTCATACGGTAACCAGAATTACGTTTATTGCTTCATCTTTGTATTGAGTAAGCGAACATGAAGTTCACTGCATGGGCATCACATCAGCCAATTCTGTAGTTCAGTAGTTGAATGTTCCCCAATGCATTTGACAAATTAATTTAACATATTCAGTGCTACATTAGAACATCAATTAGAGGCATAAAAACATTTTTTAAATGAGTTTTCAATACAATAATTGCTGTGTTAAATTAAATCTGGTCTATGACTGTATAGCAGAGTTCAAACCAAGTCCACCAGTTCAGGAAATGTGAGAATGTTAATGTCCTCTCAGATCAATAAACAGTTTAGATATTCAAAGTAAGGAGCACATAAAATGAAAATAAAATATTTACTGACAAAAGAGACAGCCTTTCAAATTTGGGACATCAGCAAGTCTTAAGCCTGTCATTATTTTTCTGCTAATCTTATTTCCATTTCATATGACACATTACTGTTGGTGTGATGAGCAACTGACTTACAGTTTACAGCTGATGGATAGGGTCTCGATAGCCTAGCAAACCCCCCAGACAAAATCACAAGTTAGGGACCTGATGTTAAAAGAAAACGTATTAGGAAGTTACAGCATGTCTTTTATGAAGTTGTGCATGTGTGTGTGTGTGTGTGTGTTTGTGTGTGTATTGTTTGTGTTTGTGTTTGTGTGTGTGTTTGCATGTGTGATTGCGCACCTGTGTGCATGCTTGCATGCATATGTGTGTGTGTGTGTGTGTGTGTGTGTGTGTGTGTGTGTGTGTGTGTGTGTATTGTTTGTATTTGTGAGTTTGTGTGTGCATGTGTGATTGCGCACCTGTGTGCATGCTTGCATGCGTGTGTGTGTGTGTGTGTGTGTGTGTGTGTGTGTGTGTGTGTGTGTGTGTGTGTGTGTGTGTGTGTGTGTGCCCGCACTCACATTTTTACACATATGGCAGCATGTGGAGGGGGCAGAGTAGCACACTGCACAAGCAGCAGTGGTAGAAGCAAACAAACAAGAGAATGCCGGGCTTAATGTTTAGTGGATTTACATCTTCAAGAAAAATGACCACTTGTCTTGCTTCACAAATCTTTCCAAATTATCTTAAATTAACAACACTTCAGTTTTCCACTAAAGGAAAAAAAAATTCCTTTTAGAAGTGAAACCAGTGAGCAGGTTAAACTTACTTCCCCTAAAATCATGTACTACATTGAAGGCGAGGAATAGATGTTCAAACATTCTGCTCCTATTGGATACTCCTTAACATGGTCGCCATTTGGTATACTGTACCTTGATCCATTTTGGATTGAATAGTCACAGCCTGTTAAACTATGCAGGAGAATTGTTCACAAATTCATTTTCTTTATGGAAAATTCTATTTCATGGAAGGGAAAACTGGATTTTTTTTTTCTACCAATTATATTCATAGCAATTGCAGTAGTGAACTTCTGAAATTCAACTGATGGCAACAGGCAAATTAAATGGTTCATCTGATATTTGAATCACATTGTGAGTCTTCCCCATTTTTAAGGAATCACATCCATCCTGCTGTGAAGATCATTTTCTTTATTACAACGTGAATAAGCTTTATTCTGTAGTCCCAGGTTTGATTCGCTCAGTCTCCATAGCGTTCGCATACACCTTGATGCTGTTACCAGTGAGTTTAGCTTGAATCCAATGCAATCCAAGCACAAGATACGTACTTGTGTTCAACTTTGCAGTTCTGTAATAGATTTAGACTGTGCTGCTGCTATATCTTTGCATTATTTGTTATATTTTACTGCACATTACCATAGTAAGGTGCCCTTTAATTTCACTGGCATTGCTGGTTTTTGCACTGTTGAGTAACTTTTATTACAGCATTTCCTGGTTTAGTCAGTGGTTTGTAGCTTAGTTCCTCACCTTTGGGCTTTGCTTTTGTGGTTTTACATTAAGGAGAGTTATGACTCTGTTCTCGCTGCAGTGGGGGGCAGCCTGGTCTGTTCTGAGCTGAGAGTCAGAGAAAAAAGTTCAGGTGTGACCGTCTAATTGGCCACAAAGCTATTTTGTGTGTTCAGTCAGTTTTTTTTGCCTGTATAAAGTCAGCCTATTTGTGCAACTCTTGGATCAATTCCACAGTGCTCACAAACACGTGGCAATTTCACTGTTTTCCCAGAGTTTAGCTTGAATCCAGTGTAATCCAAACACAAGATAAGCATTTGTCATCTTTGCACTTGTATAACTGATTTTTGACTGTGCTGCAGCTATATTTTCATATTATTTGTTAAGTTATGCAGATTTACATTAAGGAGACTTAGGACTGCACTCTAGTTGCAGTGGGGGACAGCCTGGTCAGTTCCGAGCTGGGAATCAGAGAAAAAGAAGTTTGATGGTGACCCCCTGATTATCCACAAGCCTGTTGTGTGTGTTTTGTCAGTTTTCTGTGCTTCTATAAATTCAGCCTGTCTGTGCATCACTGCCAATCCCCCGGCATGTTTTAGTAGTGCTGTGTATAGATCCAGGCACCTAGAATTGACATTTTCTCTATCAAACTACTTCAGAAACTTCCACAGTTCCCAGTTCTGCAAAGAGAAACTTAGAAAGTAATAATGACTGCCCCTTGTATTTTCTATTAGGCACTCCTCTTTTTACTGTATACTCCTTCAGCAACCTTCTGATCAAGTAAAAAGGGCCTGGATATGAACTCTCCTGCTAACTCTGTAGCCAGCTTGATAGATATGAGTATCCTAAGGCAAGTTAACAATTGCCACATGTTTACTGACAACCAACTAGTCCTCAAACAAACTGATAAGATATGTAAGAGATGTAACTAAACAATGTCACTGGAGGCAAGCTCTAATATATAAGCACTCATAACGACAATCAGGTTGTCAATAATGCACACAGGTAGTAAGGATCAGACACATAAATCTACATATGCTGAGGCTTTTAAATGCAATATCTAAAAAAAAAAAGACCTCCCAGACATTGCACCCACAATAAGTATCCTCAGCAGCCTCAAAAGCACTCTACCAAAAACAACACCCACCACAACATATACAGTCATATCTCAAGGAACCTCAACTTCAAAGCCTATAAGACAAACCAATGCACAAGCCAATATTTTGGTCAAAGGCAACTCCATTGGGAGACACACATACATTGCACTCACCATGGTGAGTAAGGAGAAAGTCACAGTCAGTTGCCTATCAGGGGCAGGATCTGTCAGCTCATGTATGCACTCAGGCAATCAGATCACAAGTACCAGTATGAATCAGTCAGTCCACGTAGGTGTAAATAACCAAAAAGGTACCTCTTTGGACTATATGACCAGAGACATGACAGAACTCTTGGATTATGTTTCCCAGACTGTTAAAAGCCTAGCACTGAGCATGATTCTACCACCTCCAAGGATGATGCCATAAGACGAATAGAAAAGGATTAACTATAATTGAATGCAAGACATGCTTAGCTGCAGATACATGTGTCTGACATACAATGATCATTACTGTTACTTACATATGATATGTGACTCTATTGCTGAATTTCTCATTATTTTCTCTGCTCAGTGACATTCTCTACCATTCTTGTTGAATTGAATTTCAATTTGTTTTCTTATATATATAAATCACAAGTACTTTTGTATATAACTCACTCCTGTATGTATTATATTATTTTGTATTATATTTGTATTGTACAATGTGGAGCTTTTCTCCCCGGGTCTCCTCTGAAAATGGGCCCCTGACCCAGTTGAACACTACTGTTAACAAACAAACAAATAAAATAAATAAATAAATAAATAAATAAAATAACTGGATTAGTATTTTTTGCCACTCCTAGGGGGGATACAATATTTGTCAGCATGGGAGGATATGGTCAACAGACCACACTGTTTTGCCAGGAGGGATGGTCTGCTCCTGTCTCCTCTAGGCTTTTGAATACTGGATAAAAACACTGTCCTCTCCCATTGTGCCTTTTTTAATCAATGCCAAACTGACAAACCTTCTGGGATAGTAATACCAATCCTAGAAAATCTAAAAGCATTATTGGTCAAAGTCAAGAGCCTAAACAAGAAACTTTACTCCATCCAAGCTCTCCTCACCGTGAAGAAGGGAGATGTTTGTGCAGTAACTGAAACATAGTTTAAAGCAGTGGACAGCACCAAGACAGTGCAGGGTTACAATGCTCTCCACACATTTATACCACAGGTAGGGACTAAAGGGACTATTTTTATTATTACATCAAAAGCAAACATAACTCAAGGCTGGTCAAAAAGGATGATACCCTTCAGCTTCTCCCTGTGCAAATTGCCACAGGCAAAGTCCATTTACACATCCTTGCAAGCTATAGGTCCTCCTCCATGACCCAGAAAATCCATAGTACATATTACACATACTTAAACTTACTGGAGACACTCACCATTCAACCCAATGTCATATTCATGGGTGACTAACTACTCCACTATAAACTGGGAATCATACATGACTCCAAACTTGCAGGCCTAAGAAATTCCTGGACTTTGTCATCACAAACACCCTGGACCAGATGGCCCAAATGTCCACTAGGGATGCAAACTATTGACTATGGCCCTCACTAACATGGACGAACGCTCTACTCTCCCTAGTCTAAGGTTCTGTCTTGTAAGGTTGGACCATAGAGCTGCCTCCTTTGAACTAAAAATAAAACCTGGGACCCCTGCTAACTCCAGAACATGTAGGAACTATTCTAAGGCAAACTGATTTCTATTAAGTGATAACCTGGTACAATTTCAAGCCCCCTCCCACAAAAAAAAAATGTGAATACTGCTGTCTATGTAGAATTGCTCACAGAGATCCTGTACAGTCATGTTAATAGATGCATATTGACAGCAGTGTCTGTCAGGAATAAGTAGAGATTAAACTCCAAAACCAACCACCCTGGTGGAATCCTAATATCAATCAATTGTATAACAAAAAGAAAGTCATATAAAAAAATAGGAAATACAACATCCAGCAGGATAAAATATCTCTCACCAATCTAAGCAAGCAACTCAAGGAGTAAATGAAGTCTACCAAAACCTAATTTAAGGTAGAAATAGCCTCCCAGGATAAGGATAACCATAAAGCTTTCTTTAGCTTTGTCCACAACCTCAAAGACTGAGCAAATAATGTGCAGAGCTATTTGTAAAAGGGCCCTGTAGACTGAGTCAGAAGACATAGCAAATCTATCAGCCAATAAATTCAGCTCCAGTTGTACCCCACTTCTCCCCCATACATCCCTCATGAAATACCAAACATACCCCAACCCAACTATCACTAGGAACTATGTCCTCAACATACTTTCCAAGACCAAGATCATCACATTGATGGGCCCTGATAATATCCCAGGATGCCTCCTAAGTAGCCTGAAACATCATTTCGCTGGTCCACTAAAGTCACTATTTAACCAGAGCCTCCAGACAGGCTTTGTGCTACACAAATGGAGAAAAGCAACAGTCAACCTTGTATACAAGACCCATGTAGAGCCATCTACATGCCCATGGAACTACAGACCCATAAATTTAATTAGTCTCATATGCAAAGCCATGGCAAGAATTATCATTGAAATGATTAACAATGACATATTAAGTCTTCAGTCACTGGATCTAACCCAGTTTTGTTTCTTCAAGGGCAGATCATACCTACTCAACCTAGTGGACTTCTTTGAGAATGTAACCAAAGCAATGGATAAGGGCAAAACAGTGTATACTGCCTACCTTGCTCTAGCCAAAACATTTGATATAATATCGCACTAAGGCATTACATACAAACTCACATAATTAGGTATAAACATCTATGCCACCCACTGGATAGCCAGGTGGTTCTCAGATAGGACCCAGTAAGCATAGGATCTGGGAGACCACTAACCCAAAAAGGTTGGTCACTAGTGGAGCTCCTCAGTCTTTGTGTTGGGTCTGCTCTTTTTTGGCATCTGCTTGTCAAGTCCAATGTCAAGGACCTCTGACTGACCAAGTCTGCAGATGACTGCAAAATAGGGGCAGTCATAGAATCTGTGCCCCACCCAAGAGATTAACAAACTCCAAGAAGGGCTGACTCAGACAAATAACTACTGTCACAACCACAGTCTAAAACTCAATGCCAAGAAATGCTTAATAGTATCCTTTGGGTAGTTGGCTATCTCTGGAAAGTACCTCATAACACACCTCTAAGAATAGACCCAGTCATTGGGTATTTGGGGAAGGAAGCATGTAGACAGTAACCTGGGTTTTGACCATCATGCGGCTACTATAGACAAGAAATCATTCTGTGTTACACAACTTATAAGCAAGGGTATGGCATCTAGGTCCAAAGAAATCATCATTCCATTGTACTTGGCCTTCATCAGGCCAGTCATTGAGTACAACGCCTCCTTCAGTATGTACCTGACCAGGCACATACAACAACATCTACAGATGTTCCTCACAAAAAGGATACAGGACATAGACATGTCATGTCTTATGCAGATCATCTCAAAGCCCTTCCCTGTATTCAGACTCCTACATACTGCTGAGGGGTGATCTATGCCTGGCATACAAGGCATCCTTGAATCTCACTCTGCTGGACCTTCTGCATATCCACAAAACAAATACCATCAGAATGATCTGCTGTAAGGACTTAAACATTGCTTATGGCATAAATATTATATGTTGGAGGTACAGGTATGTATCTCGGTGACTTCCTTTTCTCAGGAACAGGCTTCCCATCCATATAAAAAGCAAAGTTCTTCTTTAACCCCATTCAAGTGTAACTTGGACCAGTGGTTGGGGGATTCTAAAATTCACCCCTGGTCTGGCACCTATGTCCCTAATGGACAGAGGCAGCCTGTAAATGCCTGACCACCCAAACCCTAGTCTACATATATCCCTTAGAATAATCTTAAGGTTACTAAATGCATGGGATACATTTGGGGTGCATGGCTAGGCTTAAAAAGGCCCCTATGGTTGTTAGTCTAGTATATGTCTATGAACCTATGAACCTATGTGACTCTGAGTAAGTAACTTAATTAGATGCTTCCCAGATAAAAATAAAATTAATTGGATAGATACATAGATAGATAGATAGATAGATAGATAGATAGATAGATAGATAGATAGATAGAGATAAACAGGCAAATAAATAAATAGGCAAACATGTCATAGGTTAGCTAAGTGGGTTTTCAGCCAAAAACAAAAAAGAAGTTAAATTACAGAAAAGTAATAAACAATCCATACAATATGTATGATCTTTGTCTTGCAATATAGGCATAAAACCACAAAGTCTATATACAGGTCTATCAGTCTTGTTAACTACTAGTTTGTTTGTTTGTGTCTTTCGGCTTTTCACGGCTAGGGGTCGCCACAGCGGAACTCCGGTCCGCTAATGATTGGTAGTTGATTTTTACGTGCCGAGTTACCAGCCCTGATGCACAACCTTCACCAAAGGTATACCCATTCACGCATGTCTCCACTCCGAATACGCTCTAGCTGAGAATCGAACCGGACAGCATCTTACTGTGAGGCGACAATGCTACCGCAACACCACCACCACAGGTATTAGTCTTGTTAACTACTAGTAACTAGAATTTAATTAAACAAGACTAATACCTGCGGTGGTGGTGCTGCGGTAGTGTTGTCGCCTCACAGTAAGTCGCTGTCTGGTTCGATTCTCAGCTAGAGTCTTGTTAACTACTAGTAACTAATTAAATTCATTTTAAGTGTATTTTCTACTGTTCCCACAAGAATACAGACACAACCAAATAAAAGAGTTACACTGTGTAGCTAGTGTGATAACTGTGGGTTCTTACCTTCTTTGATATACTTGAAGTTTAAAAAAAAACAAAGCTTGCTATGAAGAGGTCTGTGATTATGGTGAGGGGGATATTCCCAACTCAGGCATACTTCATAGGTTTCTGCAGACATTCCTAGCTCAGGACACACCTCACAGACTGCTGCAGACATTCCTAGCCCAGTGCACACCTCATAGCCTGTTGCAGACATTTCTAGCTCAGTACACACCTCATAAACTGCTGCAGACATTCCTAGCTCAGGGCACACCTCATAAGCTTCTGCAGACATTCTTAGCTCAGGGCATACCTCACAGGCTGCTGCAGATAGAGAACAGTAACATACCTTTACAGAAAGAAAGGAGGATTTAGCAAAAACTTCAGAAAAAGTGATTTAGGGCTATGTGGAAGAAATGTTTCATAGTATCTGCTGTCCACTTATGTAAATGTGGTAATCCCAAGTTATTAACTACAACTGTGACTAAATGCAGTGATGGGAAATTAAATATTCTAACATCACCTGACAAGCACTACAGGAGCAGGGGGCTAGGGGTTCATTCAGCAGACTATGCTGTTGCCTACGTATCTTTCTGCTGATTACCAGTATACCTTTTTCACAGACTGAGTGCAATACAATGCAATGAACAGCAAACTTATAATTCACTATAAGGATAGCTATACTTTTGTCTACATCTGTTTAATTCTATGGATGGCAAAAGAAAACTGCAGGAGACACTCTAGCCAATGTACTTGTCTTGCATAGTGAAAAAGAAAATTCTTTCCATCAGTAGTAGCAGTGACCCAATCTTGGCTCAGTTAACTGTCAACATTAAACTGCAACCACATCTTTTTAAAGCAAATTGCAGATATTGACTGTTCCCTGTCTGAAGAAACTACCCCTTTTAATATTCTTAGTAATGTGTACTGCAGTTAAGCAATAAGGTATGAGATGCATTATTGTGCAGTAACATAATTCCTGGATGGTTCAAAGTAAAAAGTGAAGCTGAGTGTTTCACTCCCCAAGAATAATGCAATTATGTAATAGCACACAGAGCTGGAGTGCTTTATTGCTATCACATAATGGATCAGTAACCGCATCACATCTAGATTTAGCAATGTTATTATGCAGTACTATCACTATTTATGTAGCTTTGTAGGTAGCCAGCTTGAATGAATTTGTTCTGCCACTGCAGGACTGAATGCTATGGATTTTGAAGTTGTTTCTGTTGTCACATTTTAAGTATAGCTGTCCATTAACTACTTTTAATCATTGTGCACATTTAAAATTCTCAAAGCTGCCATTTCTTTCACAGTGTTTGTATCTTCAAAACTTCTGTCAAGTCTTGTACACAATTGTTTTAAAATACATTAATTTAAATTATCTGAAACCTTTCCCTGCTATTAATCATTAAAATGCCTCCTATGAATAATAATCTATGCAACTGTGACATATTGCCTGTGCATACATTTTTAATTTCTGTAAAACTAAAAAATAATCAGACATCAACAACAAAGATTAGAAATGGAGTAGTACAACACTTGGTGTAAGTTTAATAGTGCATGATGCAGAACATGCTTTTTTTACTGGTCCGTATTAAGGTTATTCCCCACCTGTTTGGTAATGAACTTTCACATTCTCAGCAGTATGCTATTAAAACTGCTTTCTTAAGGGGTTGTAAACCTAGTCCCAGGTGAGACTATGCCTGAATGCTTATGCTTTCATTCCTGCAGGCTTTTTCTAGGAAATCAGTGGTATGCAGCACCCCTAATAGAGTAGCCAGACTGCTATGCATGTGCTTTTGATGCCTTGCAGGCTGTTGCTACAGCATTGCGCAGCAACTTTAACGTTCTGATTTTACTGCGACTACTGTGCAGCTGAAGGACTGTGGGCAGTGCTGTGTTCAAATGAAATGCAAAGCTGTTTTTGCAGAATGCTGTGTACACTGATGATTTTTCCCTTTTTAATGCGGGTATTCAGATGGAGACACAGCAAGAGGTTCTCCGGTTCAATTCTCAGCTCAGGTGCCTTCTGTGTGGAGTCTGCATGTCCTCCCTCTGGTCACGTGGGTTTCCTCCGGGTGCTCCGGTTTCCTCCCACATCCCAAAGACATGTAGTAGGTGGATTGGATGCTCTAAATTGGCCCTACGTGTGAGTGAGTGCGTGCATGTGTGTGCCTTCCATGGAAGGTTGGGCATCGGGCTGGCAACTTGACACTGTAAAAACTCCACTGCCAATCAAGAGCAGACAGGTGATCCGCTGTGGCGACCCCTAACCAGGAAAAGCCGAAAGAAGAAGAAGATCAACAACAAAGATTAGAGATGCCATCACATTTTAATGGACCAAAATTATTTGTGAGACTGTCTTTTGGAAGATAATTCAACCAATCTTTAGACTACGTTACTAGAAGTTAAGTTCAGTATATAAGCCATATGTGAATGTAGTATGACTAGCTGTCAACGAATATATTGCCCCACTTAAAGATGAGAGTGATATGTCTTATCATACTGTTTGTAACAATTAGTCTTAGGAAAAGGGACTGAAGCTTTACAACCAGTTGATATAGCCATAAATAACACAGAAGAATTATTGCATGTTTTCATTAAATTGTGCTTGCTACAGTAGCAAATTTAGACTGGGTGGGTGAAAAGGGGAACAGAAAATGGAACAGTTTTTGGATTAGTACCTTAGTCCAGTTCAGCAGTCACCCACATATTTTGCCTTGTGTTAAAGGAAGCCGATTTATATTCAAAGACGTGATTTTTTTTATTTTAACTGTTTCCTTTCCTAACATACATACCTGAAGAGATATTGTCTGAAGTAAGTACTTAAGTTTTCACATATTTTTCATTTATTTTGGACTTCAGATGCAATTAGTTTTTCTGCACATTTTGCTCAAAATTTGTCACCTAGCAAAACAGAAAGCAATGAAGGTGACCAAGACCAAGATTTATAGTTACGTTTTCTGGTACTACTGTTTAACCTATAATTCCTGAATTAGAAATGAACACACGTTAGATTTCTTTTCCCTGGATAACAGTGAATGTAAACCTTTTGATGCTATCTTTGGTTTATAATGAGCAGCTTTATGGGTTACTGCTAGTAAAGGAAATGGAATCTATAAACTAGAGGAAAACAGGCAAGAACTGAGTCAGCTGGAAGAAACAAACATTCTCTTGTAAAGACAGCTGACAATGCAAGTATTCTTTAAGCACATCTCCCTGGTACAGTGTGTCTAAGTTTCTGATTTATATATTTTTAATGACAGTTCTTAAAATAAAAAGTTGAACAATTTCTCGTGCAGTATATATTACTGACATCTCAAACTTCAGTAAATCTGGGGCTACATCTTAAGGCTTTGTATTAGAACAGTACCTCGCAGGATGCGCAGTAGCAAGTCCGGATTAAACCGCACTGACCATCTAACTGGTGATGTCTTTGAATACGGAATTAATATTCATACTGATGGCATCATGAATATTCATAGTGTATTTGTAAATGTAGCTTGAGAGGTCAGAAAAGTCTGATCCTGTCAAATTAAACATTAATTAACTAATTAAACTTGACCTATGCATTTACTGAATATTCTTTGTGTATGCATAACCATAGCTCGAGTGGCCACTATCAAGCGCATGCACACAGATAGACACCCACAACTCCCGCATTAATGTTTCACTTTAGTAATTTAAGCCTTCGTGCATTACTTTTTATTTTTTTATGTGGCTCACTGGAACTGCTGCAGACTGTCTGTTAATGCATTTTTAAGTGCAAAAGGAATACATTGCTTTATAAGAGCAGACACAGTTGTAAGTAATTAGAAAAACATTGAGGCCATGTACCTTTATATTTTCTTTAGTTATTTTAATTTATCTAGGAATTTAAATGAACAACTGAAGGGTTATTCTTTCAAACATCAAACATCAGTCTGCAGTAGTACCAGTGAGCCAATGAACATACAAAAAATAAATAAATAAAAAGTAATGCATGAAGGCTGAAGTTACTATAGTGAAAGATTAATGATGAGTCGTCTGTGTGTGTGTGTCAGCAATTACGCAGCATCCATAGCAGTAAATGAAAGTTTACTGTATTACACTAACAACATTTGTGGCATGCATTGCAAACGAAACAGCTGAGATATACTGTGCATTAATAATAAATCATTTCCACCATGCATTGCCCTTGGAATGCATGTCACAGTGAAATCTGCATGTATGTCAATCATCTTTCATTTACATACTATGGCACAACCATTTTACCTGTCAAAAATGAAGCCACACCCATTTCTGCGCAAACTGGCCTATGAGGCACTGTACTAATACAAAGCCCATCTTACAGCATTACTACAAATTTTATGTAAATGCTACCAGAAATGTAATGGTTTTCAGAGTTGTACTGAAAGCAATGAAATTATTTATAATTATGTGAGGTTGGACTGAAAAAAATAAAATTATTTATAGTTATGCCATATCACTTTTAAATGACTTATGGGCCTCAACTTTTTGAAAACATAGGGTGATTGCAAACGAATGTTTTCTTACTGAGTACTTATAAACCTGTGTGTTTCACCACCATCACCCTCACTAACATTTCTGTCTACTGCAGAAGACTGTGTCTCCATTTACACTGATGTTTACCTTAGTTTTGTATATTTCTGTCAGATGTTCTGGGTTTTTATTCCCTTATATAAGAGAATTCTATAAAAATTCTGCAATACTTACCTCTGCTTTCTTGGTTTAGGGATATACAATGACGTAAAAGAGTTTGTGTGTCGTACCTGTGGTGGCAGTAGTGAAGGAAACATGAAAGCTTGACCTATAAGTGTACTGTTGTGCAGATTCTCATTATATAGGTAGATGTACTATTCCAGTGTTATTCTGAGTCCATTACCATGGAAACACATAGCATAGGTAATTTTTCCAGTTCTGTATACAGATAAACACTATGGCAGCTTTATTTTTTTATATTTTTATCTTCAACAGTCAATAACTGGATCATGTCAATAAAGGGTTAATAATAAGTGAATAGTCTGTTCATCTGTGTCCTGATGAATTTTTCTTCCAAATCTACTACTAATCAATTACTGCACTTAGAGAATGGGCTATTTATTAAATTATTTTTTTGTTGTATTACTATATACTTTTCTTATATTTTTTTGATGCAAAATATGTCCTCCGCCTAATGTTTCAAACTTGCTGCAGCATAAGCAATTACTGTTGGAGGAAGCATTTTTTTATCCGAAACATAACACAGACACAAATGTGCACATGTGCTCAGTGGTTAATTGTCCTTGATTTTGCCACAGTTTCTGGTAAATCACTGAGGATTACTATCAGTGACTAATGCCAGACAGCATTTCATACTTCTTGTTGTTTAGACAAAGCAAGCTGATGGACTGCTTTTTGCAGTTGAAAGAAATATATGCTCTCTCCACTCACTTTGTCTATGTCCTGCTCACACACACACACACACACACACACACACACACACACACACACACACACACACACACACACACACACGCACACACATTATTTCTTTTCTTGTTTTTTTCTCTTTGTTTTTATGCACCCTAAAGAGAAAAACTGCTTTTAGCAAGTGTAAAAAAAAAATCCATTTGTATTTTTTCTGCCTGAGCTTCAAGACATCTTAAGATGCTGCCATAAGGTACGGAATTATTTTTACTGGTTTTAGCTGCACAGTAACACCCAATTCTAGAACATTTGTTGATTTCGTCCACTCTCTAAATATCAAATAGCCTCTGTAACCTAAAATATATCAGAAGATAACTGAACGGTGCTAGGTACGTTGATATATACATATACATATACATACACACGTACATATACTTTTTTGTAGTAGCCATTTTAATGTATTTCAGAGATCAGAAATCAATCTGATAAGTATGCTGCTTCATGATATAAACTCTGCCATGATTTATGAGTTGGCAAACATCTACTAGAATATAAAAACTGTAAACACTTTTGGTCTTTAGCCAAGCTGGTATGAGACGTTCAAGTTCATTACAACCTCTGGAAAGAGCTTGATGTATTGTTTTAATTTGATTAATTATGTAGCAAGGTATACAATTTTATTGCCAACTATAGTATGGTCTTTTTCTAACATCAATTTGTGCAATAAAATAATTTTCTTTCCTGTCTTCTGTATTTGTCATATATTTTCATCAGAAGTGTGCCTGAAATTAGTCAGCTATTATCAGAATACTACCCCAGGATGCAAATATAAATAAAATAAAAACAGAGAGCGCAGAAACTGACAGTCAGGTCCTTCTACAGAACGATATGATGAATCCCATTATAGTTTAATGAATTTGATCATTTTGAGGGCTTTACCTTACACCCCCTTACAAGTGAAGACCACACTTCAGCAGGTCAATTTTCCTCTAGCTTAACAAGCACAAAGACTTTAAAAAATGAAAATTCTGAACACTTTTTTTCTGGGAAATGCCTATTAATGATCTCACTTTTTAAATTGGTCCATATACTTGTATATACTTGTCTAAAGGCTGGGTTATAGCTATTCAGGAAAATGAAACTGAAAAGTAGTTTTGCTTAGAGTTGCAGTTAGATACAGAATAATCCACCTTTTGCCTGACAAGGAATTATTTTACCTTTAGATTAATAAAACATTTCTCCCACATATGTGTAATATTTCTATGATAAGCAAAAGATGATAAATAATGACCAGAACGAGTGGATAAAGGAAGCAAGAAGGATGGAGCAGTTATCAGGAATAATTTGTCTCCTGTGAGACCGTGACAGGGACTTAATGAGACTGGCAGAATTATGAGATTTTATGAGATGTAATTAAAGAAATGGTGAACTCGATTCACAATGCATAGAAAAGTACACAACATTTGCTTTTGTTTATGCAAAAAATCAAACTAATGAAACAAGGACTGTGGGTACAGACAGGAAGAAATGGGGGCAAATGACCTGAGGGAAGCTAGAGGAGTATTTTTATAACAGTCAGAAACCATATCACCTCTCAGCATACTCCCCAAAACCCACAAACCTAACTCACTGAACTCTTGCATACTGTAAACTGAACAAATGATCACTTTAGAACCTGGTATAGAACACCCTCCACGTCTCCAAACAATCACAAATGATTTCTATGTGTACTCTTTGAAACAGCCTTATCAAAAAATACCTTTCTTTATGATGGAGTTCAATTACCTATCAACAAGTAGTGTATGGGTATGTAAGAGATTGCTGGACTTACAAATATCAAAGTAGCCTACTAGGAGGTAAAACATTCTAGGTCTTGTCCTTGCCAACGTAGCCTCCACAAGTACCACTCTTATATCTCTATCTCTGATTAAATCCAACCACAAATTAGTGTCCTTCTTGGAAGTCTCAATGCAACCCCCCCAACAATTCTAAATTCAAGTACTTCAAAGGAGAAAACTACTCAAACTGTCAGATAAGCTGTCAAAATCTACTTGTAATATCAGTAGTCCCCACGCAGCGTCCCAGATAATTAAGGCATAGCCTTAGGGTAATATCAGTAGTCCCCACGCAGCCTCCCCAAAACTTAAGCAGTAGGGTTCTTCTCTCACCTAAAAACAGATATGGATTTGGTTATCCCTACTAAAATCAAATATAATGGCAACTAAAACAACCCACCCTTGTGGTCCACCAGTATAAGCAAGCTCCATAACAAAAGGAGAAAAAAATCTAAGGTCCTAGAACACAAATCTAAATCTACCCACATCAAAGAGTCTATCAAAATATCAGCAAAGAACTAAAGCTGTCATCTGGAAGGTCAAAGGCAAACATGAACTGGAACTAGTATCTGAACCCCATGATAATTATAAATCCTTCTTTAATTACATCTGAAACAAAGAAATACCACACAGCAGTGTTCTAAACTAATCCTATATGGCATTAACCCCCCCCCCCCGCAGATCCAAAAAGCATAGCTAATATACTTGCAGATAAATTGAGGACTAACTTTATCCTGGAAAAAAACATCAAAATTCCACAGATCTCTTAAAACTAAAATATCCCTTCCAGACAATCCAGACAATTTACCTAGATGCCAATAAACAGGGCCAGACATGTTGTTGTGGAGCCTCTCCTGAACTTGGTTACCCTAACCTTATCCGCAGTGTATGTACTTGAATTATGGAAAACTGCTATTGTGATGTTCCTTCATGGTGGGGTGCTACCACAGACCCTAGGAACTATAAACCTATCAGCCTAATTAGTCTAATTTGCAAATCCATGGAATTCATCATTTTTGACTAGATAAACTATATCAAAAACTTCATACGGCTTGACTTTCAGTAGTTTGGTTTTGTTAAGGGGACATCATGTCTGCATAATTTAGTAAAATTCTTTAGGAAGGTCACAGAGGCAAAGGACAGAGATCATTCAGACCACAAACCCTGTCTGGATCTCGCCAAAGCATTTGACACCATTTCCCATACTGGTATTGTAAAGAAGCTATGATATCTAAATGTAGACCACTACATGACAAGGTAGATAGACAACTGCCTACAAGATAGAACCAACATAGTTAAAAGGGTAGGTGCATCCTCAGAAAGGAAAAAGGCATCTTCCCATTCCTTTGTAGCATATACTTTGCCTACCTCCATATCATAAATCCATACCTATGGCTAACTAACCCTGTTTGCCAATGAGTGCAAACTACAAATAATCCTTGCAAACCAAAGATGTACTGCAAAGTGGCTAAAATTAAATTAAAAAAGTGCAGCATTGTCACATTTGGTAAATAACTCTTGTCTTCAACTTAAAGTATAGCCTATAGCTCACTGCATTCTGGCTGCGGTGGTCAAGGATATTGCCATCTTGGTTACTAGCTCCTTCTCCTTTGACTATCATGTAGTATCAATGGTCAACAAATCCTTCTACATAGTACAATTGTAAAAGGTACCTTATTCCGGTCAAAAACATTGCTGTCCTTCTGTACTGTTCTCTAATTTGATCAACTATATGAATAAAATGCCTCCTTTGGAATATCCATTTACATCACTCAGCTAGAAAAGCCCCATTACTTCCTAACGAAAAAGGTTACTGGTCTAAAGACCCTTAGCTACCACAACATGCTTGAAACCCTATCTATTGAGTCAGTCTCTTTTCTTTTTGTTTTTTTTTTTCTCCATCCTTCTTTTGATTTTGCTTTTTTAGCAATATATTGTGTACAGACTTTGAATGATACTGTGTCAATCATAGAAGCCTTTGTAGTAGCTAGTTTTCCTGTTTCTTAACTCTGCACTGCAGCCACTTTATTCCTAATTGCAGATATGTTCATAAAAGTAGAAAAAAATGCATTTCCAATTACAGTAAAGTTACTTAGTTATGTCAAAAATGTGTAAAAACGCCTGACCTGCTAACTACCATCCCATTTCACTTTTTTCCCCTAGTTTTCATATTCCTTGCCACAATAGCTTCCCAGCGGCTGACCATTTTCAAAAAACACATCAACAGCAAACGTTCTCTAAGGGGTCTAACATAACTCCATCACATTCCAATCACAGAAACAAAGATAAAGATAAACTAATTAGGGCTTTGTTTAGTGTCTTACAAAAGTTTATCATATAGCACTACCTCAGGCTAACCAACCCCTGTACTCAACCTAAACTGCACCTTCAAAGTCGCACTTCCTTTACTTTACCTTTCCGAGGCCTACTTTTACACAAGTACCTTTATATCTGTCTTCAAGAAATCTCACTGTATATTCTCCCACAACTGTCATTTACACTAGTCCTCTACAGATTGCCACTCCACCCTCTACATACTTTCTCTCCTACAAAACTTCCATTTCCCAGATAACTTCCACAACCTCTGTTTTCTTTAATGCAAGTTTATACAAGCTCTCTGCGTCAGTCTACCTAATGTTTCGTATAACTACCTCTTTTAAGTTCTACCTCCTGCTAAATCCCTCGATGCCTTTGCTACCCTTCTCTGACCCACTAAGTTGCTATATTATGTAATGCATTTCTTAAAGTAACTTCTCTGTAACCAGCTACCTCTGGAAAAAATGTATTTCCTTAAATTCATAGGCTATCGTATGTTATATAATATGCTCTACATCTATTCATATAATTGTGTTTTCATGTAAACTCCATGTATTTTACAAAATTTCATTTTTTTTGTCTTTAAATGTACTTGCCTAATATGTGGAGCTTTTCTACCCTAGCCTCCTCAGAAAATGAGATAAACCCCAGTCAGAGCTTCCTAGTAAACATAGAGAAGTAAATAAATAAATAATGAACTTTGCACAGCCGATGAAAGATGTTTGTTCCAAGGGTGTAGCATGGCTTCCTGTACTTGTTCTCTGTTCTCTCTCTCTCTCTAATGGGCCCATGATGAGTTTTATTATAAGGAGCCATCTCAGCTCAGCACCTGCCTTTATGTCTCTAGTATCCTGCAGAATTTAATTCCCTGCCTGCTCTTATACACAACTTTTAGTTACATTAATAAGGGCCTCCAATTTTTTGGTCATTTTCACTGGAGATGATGTAGGCATTTTAAGAGTCTGGACTAATCTGAATCTATTAAAGCTAATTTTAGCTAGGACTTTCACTAAAAGAAATTGTTTAAAGGTAATTTTGAGGAAATGCATACTGTACCTTTTTGTACTTTGACCAAGTTTACTTATTCCACTCAGTCTTTCATACCAATAGGAATGGCATCCTCATTCAAATAATAATGTGGCTCGTTTTCAGCTTTGTACAAACATCTTAAGTAAAACTGTGTGTTAATATAAAATAAAACAAACCATAGTAACATTTTTCACCCCATGGGCCAGATTCCAAAAGAGTTGTTCTCAGTGCAAGTATGCCCTGATCTGAATTGTTCTCAGTGTAAGTGACTTACTTCGGTGTAATCTATAAACAGGCTTACACACCGGGGGTTAATTTCCAAAACAGCTGCTATCAGACCACTGTCAGTTACATTGAGAACTCTTTTGGAATCAGGCCCCAATATCTCCTTATAGGTTCATAGGTAGGTACTAGGCTATCTGCCCAAGGACATTTATAAGCCTAGCCAGAGTGTGTCGGCTTTCGCTGCCCCATTGATTAATTAACTGATCCTCTGTTAAGCAGAGCCAATGAAGTGATCCCAGGGGTGTATATTGCGTTACCCATCCACTCGTCAAGGTTTCTCTTGAAGAGTGTTAGTGAGGGGCTCTGCCTAATGTAGTTTGGAATTTTGTTCCAAAGCATGGGGAGTCTCTGGGACAGGAATCTATCCCTCCAGCATGTTCCATTTATTGATGTGGTGAGGTTTAGCTCACTAGAGCTCGTGGCTCACAGTGACTTGGATTTCTTTAGGTGGAGCATGTCCATCAATTCTGAGTTGGACATGGCTTTGTAAGTCAGGCAGAGATCACCTCTGAGTAAGTGATATGCCACTGAGTACAGCCAGAGTTTTTTCAGTTGGGCTGCATAGGACATATGTCTGAGGCCAGTAATCCTCTTGGTGATGTACTTTTGTGGTCTCTCCAGCTGTTGGAAGTATCTTGTGAGGTACATCTCAAATGGGGCATTGTACTCTATGATGTGTCTGATGAGTGACGAGTAGAAGGGCACTATAACCTCTATTTCTAGATGCGAACTCTTTAGTAATTAGATGGGCCACGTAGGATTTCCTAACTACTTTGGCAATATGATTGTCAAAGGAGAGATTACTATCTACTTAGGTCCCCAGATCTCTTATTACCTCTTCTGTATTAAGGGGGATGCCACCTATGTGGTAATTCATGGGTGTTTTGTTTTTCCCAAATGGGATGAGTATGCATTTTTTGGTATTTAGCTTGAGGCCATGACTTTGACACCAGGTGTCCGTCTCAGTAAGGCCCTTTTGGAGGATGTCCGTGTCAGCCGGAGTGGCTCCCAGTTTGCAGTCATCGGTGAACTTGGTTAGCCATAGTCCTCCTGTGTTTGCCTGTACTTCTGAGAAGTAGATGCTGAACAGTAGGGGTCCCAGGACCAAGCCTTGTGGGACACGACTTGTGACTGGTTTAGAGTCGGACCTGGAGTCAGTTATTCTACCTGTGTGAGTTCTGTCCTTAAGCCAGTTGTCAACCCATCTCGTGATGTAGGGGTTTATGTTCAGGCTGGTGAGTTTTTCTGTAATACCCGAGTGGAGAATGGTGTCGAAAGCCTTGGTGAGGTCAGGGTAGGCTGAGTGAGCAACCTCTCCATCTATGGCCTTGGTGACTGTCTCGAAGAAGTCAACCAGGTTTAGTAGGCATGATCTGCCCTTAAAGCCGAACTGAGTCGGGTCAAGTGTTTGGAGGTTCCCAATGTCTTTGTTAACGAGTTCGATGATGATGTGCTCCATAGCCTTGCAGACCAGGCTAGTCAGGCTTATGGGGCGATAGTTCCCAGGGTCAGTTGTGTCCCCTTCCTTTGTGGAGTGGAATAACCGTTGCTGTGCGCCATTCTATTCTTTTTAACAATTAGAATTCTCTGACATTACGTAAATTGTTCCGCTTCTTTTTTCCCTTTAAACCTCACTCCTCCTCCTCCTGAATATTAGTCTTCATGTAAATATATATGTATATTCCCACAGATTCCATTTACTTCTATCCAGTTTGCTATTTCCTTTTTAAGGATACTGCCTCCAGTTCTTATATCTTCTTTATAGTATCTAGTACTTTAATTACATTCAGTTTAGCTTTTGAGTTCCATTTAATAGTAACTGCTTTTGTCAGACAGTATCATAAACCTTAATAAGGCCTTACTATATATATGCAATTCAGAGCCTGTCCCCCACCTGAAAAAATTATATCCTTAGTTTATGCAAAAGTAGTTCACTGGTCATTGCAAACAGTCGTTCACCAGTCCAAAAATCAGTTTTCTATATAAATATCACCAGAGGGTCAATATCAAAATCAGATTTAGTATATACTCTCCAGTCAGTCATGGAAAACCTCTATTCAGATGGCAAAAACAAAACCAGAGCTGACTATGGATCAAATCATCAGCTTCTCATCACAAAATCTGAAATTAGATGAAAGGAAACAGAAGAAACCTCCAGATCAGCTAGGTATGAGCCCAGCAATATTCCATATGAAGCACATATTAACAGGATTAGATATGGTGGACAAAGTGTTGAACTGCAGATAGAAGTCTGTGCACTGTCCAGGAGGTGCTATCAAAAATATTCCTAAAAGAAAAAAGATTAAAAAGGCAAAATGACCGACTATGGAGGCTTTAATAACAGCCAATAAAAGGAGAACAGAAGGCAATAGTGTTAGTGAAAAACATATTAAGCTATATACAGACTTCCAGAGACCAGAACAAGGTCATAAGGAGTCGTATGTAAATGAGCAGTCCAAAGAATGGGAAGATAATACAATGGGAAGACAAGAGATCTCTTCCAAGATGGATGATATTAAGGAAAACTCCCACGTAAAAATGGGCATGATAAAAAAGGCAACGATGTGAGGGACTTAGAAGCAGAAAATATTATGAAGAGGTGATAGGAATATCCAGGGGAAATAAAGAACACTAACATCGCTGATATATATATATATATATATATATATATATATATATATATATATATATATATCACACACCACACATACATTATATGCTGGTATCAAGAGCCTGACATCCCAGGAAAGGCAAAAGGGCCCCAGAAAACCTTTCCAACAAAGATGTTGCAGGAAATGATAAAATGTCAGATGATGAATACATGAATTGTTTAACATCCTGCATAATGATGATGTTAAAATGCTGTATGTAATATTTGCCAATATATATGTAATAATTTGCCAATATTTTTTAAATAAAACATAACAATGACCAGTAGAATGGAAAACAGCAGTTTATATCCCGATCCCAAAAATGACAATAAAGACTACACAAATTATTGAACAATGGCACTTAATTCCCATGCTGTCAAGATAATCCTGACATTCTGCAAGCTAGACTCCAGCATTATGTAGACCAACAACTGTGAGACGTATGAACTGGTTTTAGAAGAAATAGGGGCACCAGGGGTCAAATTGACAACATCTTCGGGATAATACAGACAGTAAAGGAGTACCAGAAAAGCATTTACATTTCTTTGTTAACTGCTCTAAATCCTTTGATTGTATGGACAAAACTGTTGCAAATTCTTAGAGAAATAGAAATATTGGGTCTCCTTAATTTACTCATAAGGAATCCCTACGCAGACCAAGAAGCAACAGTCAGGACTCAATATAGAATAATGGATTAGCTCAAAACTAGGAAAGGAGTGAGTGTAACAAAACTGTACATTGTCACCATATTTACCATATTTATGAAGTTTATATGGCAAATATATCATGCAAACTGACGGATTAAATGAATCAGGTGCTGGAATTAAAAGGGAAAGGAGAAATATTAGCAAACTCAGAGACATGCAAGTAATACCACCATGATGGCTGAAACCGATGAGTAGTTAATGAGCCTGTTAAACGTGAAAGTAGAAAGCACAAACCTCAACATTAAAAAAAACTGTCATCTAACCTATTAACCCTTTACCAGCAGATGTGGAACAATGGAAACAGTGACGTGTTTTGTTTTCCTGGTTTCAGGTAAGTCATTGTTACAGTACAGCTCCCTACTGCAGCTGTGATGTTAAAACACTTATTCTCCTTTAGAGGAAAGGTAGGTCAAAGTTGGATAAGATGTCAAAGGGCAAAGATATCACATTATCAACAAATGTCCAAATAGTCAACGCTATGGTTTTCCCACTAATAATATATGGCTGTGCTAGATGAACTGGAAGTAAGGTCATTTTTAACTGTGCTCCTGGGAAAAAAAACTTTTGTGAATTCCACAAATATCAAAAAGATTAAATCAGTCAATATGTAAAGAAATAAATCTAGACTGTTCACTGGAAGGTCAGATAGTAAAACTAAAACTCAAATTCTTTGGCTGTATAATATGAAGTCCAAATTAATTGGAGAAAGCACTGATGCTGGGAAAGTTTGAAGACAAAGCAAGAAGATGGCAGCAAAGATCAAGATGGACAGATAGTATTAAGGAGGTAATAAATATGAATTTAGAAGAACTTAAAAAGAAATGGTGGACAGGCAGGCTGGACCTTCTAAAGTCTTTGAGGTCATGAAATGAAAAGTCACACTTGACTAAACAACAACATACCTCCAGTGTCTCTACTCAGAGGCACTAGGAACTAAGGTCAGGTGGCACTATGCCAGGGTAATCCTATGGCTAGGCTTGTAAAGGCCTCAGAGCCATTAGCCTAGTACACACCTATGAACCTATGAAGCTATAAAAACAACCAGACAGCCCTACATAATCAATGGGAATTAACTATCTTCATTCTGTCCTTTGGTTTTACAGCTTTAGTGCCCCTCCCTCTCTCTCTAATAGGTTTACCCAGCATGTTTTCATGTCTTTGTTACACTTAGTTATGATGTGTATTCATTAGAGCTTTTATCTGTACTTCTCTTTACTTGCTGTAGCTTTTTCTGAAATGAATTGTTTTCCTTTTATGAGCCAAAATTAGTTCAAAAGAATTGGTTTCTTCATCCCACTAACAAATACATAAAGCAATAAAAAATAGACCCACAAAAGCTCTAAATAAATGCAGATATTAAAGAATACCACAACAAATTATATATTATGAATGATTATAGTAAGAACAAGACAAGCTGAGAAAAACTACAAATGTTGAAGCACACAGAAAATGAAAGCCAAACTTTGCCAAATGTTTCATGAAGGGAACTTTATTACCAATAATTTCCTTTATAATACAAACAACTCTGAGGTTGCTGTACTTAAAGGCAGATTAAAACAAAATGCCAACTTTTAAAAGTCTGTATTCCACTGTATGCAGATCTATTTGCACTTTGCCCTCATTCTCTCAGAATTATTTCCATGTCACATATAAATATAATGACTTTACTAAAGGGTCAAGGTCTCTTACATGGTAGTCACTTATACATAATGTTTAAACATCTTTAATCTGTCTTCCCCAAGACTTAGCAGCTGCTATTTATGATCTTTTATTTTACATCTTTCATACCAATAATTCCAGGGTCAAATATAAATTCTAAGGGTTACTAGATATTTGGCTAATTTAACAGACTAAAATTTCTTGAGTTGTTTGAAATCCTTTCTTCATGGGGATTAAGTACCATAATATTCCTTGTCTTTCTTGTTTGGCTTTACCTTATATGTGCCTTTTTTGCATTTGCTGACAGAATTCTTTAATTATATTTGGCATTAATTTAGTTTGCCACTTCACCATTTTAAGACTAAAGCAAAACATTAAGCTAGATAAATTCTACATAATGAATTTCATGAAAGGATTTATTCTACTGCTATGGTCTTTACAGCTGCTTGATGTGAAATGAAAGTGGTCTGCACTCTTGTGGGAGAAGAGGCTGGACTCTGCCCTTCTGAGCTGGAGAGATCTGTGGGTTTATAGTGCCTGAATATTGAAATGAATTGAGACTGTATCTCTTACAATTGTGTGTTTGTTGCAGCTTTTGCAGAGGGCCTGCAGAATCTAGCTTTGCTGAATCTAGCTTTGTTTATATTGTGTTTGTTTGTTTTGCTTGTATTCCCTCTTAATATGCAATTCCACAGCGCTTCTCTGATCACAAGCTTCTGTGGTCCACTAGTGCATCTGTATTTGCTTGTTGTTCTTTTAAAAGTTTTTTACTGTTACTGTTTTGGCATTTAGTTACTTGTAACACATTGCACCAACACATTGGCACTAAGTTACCTGGCACTTGCTCACTAATAGCACAGCAAGTCAGCACTAAAAAACTAAAAGCACTACACCCTCCACCCCCTGGCCCATGTTTTCCATTTATTATATTGTTGTCAATCTCCTCTCCGTCAGCTGGTGAATCTGGGAATCTCTTGAGGCAATTAACTGCTGCCCTCACTGGGCAACAACCCTCTCCCTCCAACAAATTCAACAAATTCCAGAGCAACAGTGTGCAACACATATAGCCAAACTGCTCTGCTAGCTCACTCAGTATAACCAGTCAGGATGAGGAAAGGATGAGAAAGGAAACTACACTCACTACAATTTCCAGTACCCCACACAAACATAAAACAACACAAAACCACTGGGGGTGACTCTATCATCAGGCAGCTGACGCCCCGCGCTCACCAGGCTGAACAAGGAGAGGGTCACGTGGCAGCCTGTCAGCGCTAGGATCCGCACATCATAACACAAGCACTCAGGTCACTCCAAAAAGTACCAAAGTACACTCAGTCCATTGTCATGCTGGTGAATGACCTGAGGGGCAGCACCTCCCTGGACTAGAGAGACAAATAAGACTCTCTGCTGAGCATGGCTGGGCAGTATGTATGACCTGAGCCTTATATACCTCACCAGCTTGGGATGATAATGCTCGAAGCCACGCTGTTTCCTAAAAGGCTAGGGGCACTGCACCACCCCTGGCTGATCGGCTCCGAAGGCTCTGTTACCTTGCTACCCCCATAGTGCCTTTTCAGCAAAGACAAACCCACCTCCATAGGTATCACAAGGATAAGAAACTAAGAGTAATGCTACTCAACGCAGAGAAGTCTACCTCCTCAAGATGCACGCAACTCTCCTTCTCATGGATGGAGAACATCGATATCTGTGCAGGGTAACAGAAATCTGTCTAGGGCTCCCACCCCAGCCCCAGGTTATACCTCTTCATTCAACCTTTGCTTTTCGCCCCCAAAAAACCACGAAAGGATCAGGGGAGGACCAGTATTCACCACACCTCCAGGTTGGTGGCAAAGCACAAACACCATTATATTGGGCGACTTCAACTACCCAAAACATAGACTGGGAGCATTACTTCCAGCTCCAACACCCTAGCCCAAAGGTTCCTAGAATTTATAAACTCAAATGCTATGGAACAACTTGTTACCACCATTCCCACAAGAGGGAAAACCTGATCATCATCATCACCTGTCATGGGTATGCTCCACCAGAGAAGTGTATCTTAGTCGGTACCGTAAGCCATAAACTAATCTCACTGGATACTCCATACAAACTTCTCCCCCCCACCAAAAGCAAATATCTATCCCAGCCAGCAGGCTGCCCCCCTGACATCTCAGATGCTCAGGTAAGAGCCGCCTCTCAAAGCAAAAACACAGCATCAATGAAGGACTGTGGCTGACTAAAGTTCAAGATGACTTACCTCACCAAGAGGATCAAAGGACTCAAACAGGAACCTATGAACGATGAAAACAAGATACAAATAGCGTAACGCCGAACACCGGTTTCATAGGAAAATATTGCTGGTGCAAACTAAGTGGGTGCCGTCAATGATGTTTTGGGAGACTTCTCCCTTCTTGGAGTTGGCATGACTGCAGCGTTGGTATATATAACTTCAGGGGATTAAACTACTAAAAAATTTTTTTTTCACCTTTCTGTTTTTCAGACTTTTTGTCCTTTCAGCTCATCGGCTTACATGAAGTCTGCATTTCATAGTAGATCCATTACTATACAGGTTAGACAAAATTTCTAAAAGTGTACAATTTAATATATACAGAGAAGCAGTTCAAATGCAGGAATGATACTGAACATGAATTCTTCTTGTAACACACCACATTTAATATGTGGCAAATCAATAAGACAGAATGACACCATTTTGGTCTGCCTTGTGATTTCGATATTAAAACATTTTCCTGCAGATGAAACGGGGATCTCAGTTAGACACAATGGTAGACGAGGGAAATGGGATAGATATAACTCCAACAGGATCCAGGCGTGGTGTCTAACGGGGAAGTTACACAGCTATATCAACAGAATGTTATCAGAATTCTGTTCTAGTAAAAGTCGGTCTTATATTTAAAACAAATAACTTAAAGAGTAGATGCAGATACGGTGTCTGTGAGCACATGCAACAGTATCCACATATGTATAAAAGTATGTACTTGTACATTATGGGCGGGGGGGGGGGTTGACAGCAGTTTGACATTCAGGTTTGTGACCCACAATTTTCTGTACATGACAATGTTGCTTGGTAGAATATTTCAGATCCCCTTCTAAAATAGATTTCACTTCTACATTTACCAAACTGTATAAAGGCCTTGACTAGTAACCTCTTTACTTCTAATCACAAACACAGCTTGGATTTGTGATATGTGCCAGGTAAAAAGAGCTAACCAACTATCATCACAGAGCCATACTCTCACACCTGTCCAAAATATTGGAAAGGTGTATCCACTCACAAATCATGGATTACCTTACCACCCATAACCTATTCACTAACACTCAACATGGCTTCAGACCAAACCATAGCACCACAACAGCCCTTATTTCATTCACTCACAGTCAAACACAGAAACAATGGTAACTTTGTGTCCACTATCTTTCTTGACCTGTGTAAGGCATTTGATATGGTTAACCACAACAAACTCATATCATCCCTCGCTGAACTGAACCTCAGCAGATCCACCATTACCTAGTTTCAAAGCTGTTTAACAGATAGGCAGCAGGCAGTGCAGTGGAAGCATGAACTCTCTCCTCTACCAGTTACACTAGGCATCCCCCAAGGCTCCATCCTTAGTCCTTCACTCTTTTCCATCTTTTCTAACAACCTCCACTCCTCCTCGCTACATGCGTCAGTCATCCAATACGCTGGTGACTCTACAATAATCTGTTCCTCTCCTTCTCTCCAGAACCTCCAACTAATAACGCAGGCTTCTTTCCTCTCTGTAGAAGAATAGTTTACCAATTCTCATCTAATAGTAAACACTAATAAAACCAAACTTCTCATATTTCCACCAACTAACCTCAATACTCATCCACTCACTTTCACTATCACATCTTACAACAAAACCACTATCTCTCCTGTCACCCACACCAAACTCCTTGGCGTTGAAATAGACAGCAACCTTAGATTTGATAATCACATTGCACTCACCATTAAAAAGTACATAAAAAACTAGGTGGGCTTTATAGAAACAGGCAATTCCTCACAAAAATTGCACTAACACACCTCCTGTCCACTCTCTTATATGCCTTCCCAATCCTTACCAATCTTAGAAAATCTGATATTGCTAAACTTGAAACCTGTTATCACAAAATTTGCCTCTAATAGCCCTCATCTCACACACCACTGCTCAGTCCTAAAAAGACTTAACTGGCTCGAACTCCCCCATCTTCTCCTCTACAACCAGCTCATATTAGCCCACAAAATACTTTACTACCCAGAGAAAATCCCTGCATTACAAAACCTAATACATCCCTACTCCAGTACTAGGGCCCTACACTCCAATAACAAACTTCTCCTTTAAGTCAGTAAACCTTACAACTCTGCTGGATCTTCCCTATATTCAAATTTTATAGCCAAAAAGTGGAACACTTTGCCCACTAACATAACTGCAGTCTCCTCCTTAACCCTATTCAAACAATCCCTAAAATCACACTTACAAGCCAAGTGGATATGTAACTGTGACTCTCCAGGCTAGACCTCAGGTCTCACAGGATTACCTCTTACACCTTTCTATCAGGCATTTATCCTCCATTCAGTCCGAAATTCTTTCTCTTCCTTCTACAATTCATTCTTGTCCTAAGCCTAAACCCTAGAATATTCTCTGCATCTCCTACTCCGCCTTTACCACCTGTTATGTAACTTATCTACCTAAAATGTGTCTCCCTTCTAACAGTAAAGTCTATCCTAAACCATCCTTCCAGCATTACATTTACAGCTTCACCTTTCAAACTGAATAGCTTCTCTTAACTTACCCAGTTACAATTGTTATCAGTTATTGACTACCATTATGGTTTTGATGTATTATGTACAGTATCCTGCTCTGTATCTGGGAAATGATTTACTACCATTATGGTTTTGATGTATCTGGGAAATGATGTAAAAGGGGAAATGTCTTACTTCTGTGACTGAAATTGTAATCGATAATACTTATGTGCTTTGTTATACGTGGAGAGTTTCTCCCTGGGCCTCTGCTAAAAAAGGACTTGTGTCCAGTCAGACTTTCCCGGTAACCAAATGTAAAATAAAATAAAATAAAACACAACCACAAAAAAAGTTCTATAAAGCAAGACACCAAACCAGTCAGTTGATAAATGTCCCAATTAAAAACTAAAACACATTATTAAAAACAATGAAAATGTTAAGCAAGACAGCTTTTGGGTCAGTTCCTTCATCAGGCTTTACAAGATACTGCCATCATCACCAGATAACTATAAACTGACTATGATCACATGACACACATTTCAAAATCAATAAAACAGTCACACAGCAGTAGCATATATCATGTAAAAACACAAACTAGATTTAATCATTAAATACATTTAGCTTAGATGCTTCCGTTTGAATAAAATAAGAACACATCAGACATTTAAAAATTCACCTTATTTTTTATCATTTAAAGACTAAACTCATATCCAGTACATGTTCTCCAAGAGAGCTTTCAGTTTCATTTTTTAAGATTACTTTAATGTATTCATCTTTAACTTGTTTAATTTTCTTGCTGTTTTCTTCTTTGCCTCTATGCATGTACTTTAAATATGGTTTAACTGTATCTTCTTTTTCTTATTATTTTTGTAATAACAGCCTAGTAACATTTTTAAGCTTGCTTGTCTTTCCCTACTTGCACTGTCTGCTTGCCTAATAAAGTTGACTTCCTTTTACATCTCAGTACAGATTGTAAAGCGTTCAGCCTACAAATAAGAACCAAGAATCCACAACAAATTGAACGCTGACTGCCTCAGACTCCACAGGAAGACACCAACAGACGGATCGATAAAACACTTCTTTAATGTATAAAACAGCTGAATGTTGAGCGCTTTCATCCACTAAAGTGTGGACTTCATCAGAACAACATTTAAACACTAACTCATTTATATACCCCATTTTTAGGCACCAAAAATCACTTGTCATAAAAACACAGCTTCCCTTAAAGTGAACCTGTACTTAAGTGTATGTTAAACATTGTTACTAAATAATTCATTAACTTAAATCTGAATGTTTGATATATAAACCTCACCACGTAAGAATATCTTGATATTAATACATATTAATTAAATACAAAATAAGCTGATAAAAAAAAATGAATAAAATTTTTTTATAATACATTAATCAATTAATAAAAAATATATTTTATAAATTTGATGCAACATATAATATGCAGCTTTCATACACTGTTCAATTCATTTTAACTAAATTGGTTTAATGGATATATGATCATTAAGACCAGGCAAAGTAGACGCATCTGTTAGCAATTGCCACCAAACCTCCTTGTAACCCAAGGTAGCTTTATAGTTGACCCTCCACCCCCGTGGATCCATCTTTATGTGATGTAAAATAATGAGCCCAAAGCAGTGTCAGGAGCAATAAATACGAAAGAAGTGAATACACTGCTGCAGCACGGACCAATTCCACTTTAATTTTTGTAAGAGTCCTCAACCAACACAACTGACTCCACAGCATACACAGATTGAGCCCATTCTTCCCATCAACCAGGAACTTCAATTCTGATGAAGTCCCTGGTCGAAAGGAAGAAAGCACTCAATCTAGTTGTGCTGTGTACACTGTGGATTCAATTGTGTTTGTTGTAGACTCTTACAAAAATTAAAGTGGAATTGGTCCGTGATGCAGCAGTGTAGTAAATTAGAGCTGCTTGCCACATTCACTTTCAAAAGGGGTACTCCCTACAAGCAGCTCTAGTCCTCTCCCTGCAGTATGAAAAAGGGTGTCTCTTTGGTCTGCACCAGGGAGATTCCACTATCCTGTGCAATTCCAACTGTTCACACACCCCAACTTTCTCCAGGAGAGGCAAGTGGGCCATGTCCTTTCACCCACCTCCCTGCCTTGATCCTTTAGTGCCAGGGCTGCCGATAGAATCACCTGGGTCACAGTCATGGCACCAACCTCCTGTACCATGAAGCCAAGTGTCCATTTAATTTAAGAAAAAAGGTAAAAGGTGAAGAAGGTAATAAGCTTGTGTGTGTGTGTGTGTGTGTGTGTGTGTGTGTGTGTGTGTGTGTGTGTGTGTGTGTGTGTGTATACAACTATATATATATATATATATTTATATATATACACATATATATACATATATATATATATATATATATATATATATACACATATATATATATATATATATATACACATATATATATATATATATATATATATATATATATATATATATATATACACATATATATATATATATATATATATATATATATATATATATATATATATATATATACACACACACACACATATATATATATATATATATATATATATATATATATATATATATATATATATATATATATATATATATATATATATATAGATATATATGTATAGATAGATCGATCTAAAGAGAGAATGTCGGGGAAGAGAAGATCACAAGAGTGCCAGAGGTATAGAGAGTTGACATTAATTACAAAGCAAGTGTTCTCTTAAAACCGTTGTAAACACTTGTAACAATCTAAGCAGGCCTGGCTTGAATCATTCGCTTCTTATTTGATGTAGCAATTGTAGGTTAAAATCAAAGCTTTATAGAGAGATACTTGCCTATGGCCCAGGTTGATTGATAAACAAATCAAGCTTTCTGAAATCAGCCACAGTAACAGGTGTTGCTTTATGTAGCTATCATTAAGTAGAAGGCAACAAAAATTGCAATATAGTAAAACTGAATTTTCGCAATGAAATTATGTCTGCCATTTCCTAATTAATGAGAAAACTACATTTACACTTCTTGGCACCATTAGCACCTTTCTTAAACTGAATGGTTACAGCAGTAATGACTTAGCGCTAAATTAAATTTGGGTAATTATGCCTGTGTTTGTGAACCAGCTTAAAATACACTCTGGAAAAAAGGATTGATTCTGCAGCTTCTGTAAATTAACTGGAGTGCGATAAAAAGGTACAAGTGATAGATAACAGAAATTCAGTCAACACATGGAGTTTAGCAACATTAGAAATGCAAATGGTGGTAGCTCATGTTGTCATATTTAAACACAAGATGCAGGAAAAAAAAGGAAAACATAACTAAATAATTGACATTTACTATAAATATTTATTAAACAGAGATGAATTTAACAGTAAATAAACATTTTCAAATGGCTTTGCTGGTCATGACAAAAGTCTAACTAACAACTCTGAAACTCTCATTAGGATGTGTACGTGGTACATTGTCATTTTATCTCAGTATTTGCAGACCACTGGTTGCCCAAGTTGATGTTTTTAACTATGACATTTCAAAACATGTTAAAGGCAAACTTTTCTAGCTTATATTCAATATCTATGAAAATATTCCCTACACGCTGGTGATTAAGAAACACAGATATAGATAAATTGCAGAACTGGTCATTAATCAGGCATCTGAACTTTAGTTGTGGAAAATTAACAATTTATCCAAGGCAATTAAAGTCAAGCATCTGATTTGAAATGGTTTAGGTGCTACAGTCCACACCAACAGGTGGAAAACATAAGGCTGAAGCATTAAAGACCTCCTTTCCAGAAGAATAACTGTCCATATGCAGTAGGATTTGTGCTGTTGCATCTCACAGAAGAGTAATTAACAGTGTAGGATAAATGAAGTGTGCGGGCAGCAAAACAAGATGTATATACACAGGTCCACTGAATTACACCGATACAACACAATCACAATGGCCAACTGATCAACCACATTGGCAAACATACACAGACAGTTGACACGTGTGATAGATCGTCAATCATGAGGTGAGGGAATATTTCCTTTCCACAGGGTCTGTGTAATCTCTGAGTAAGAATGTATATAATTAGCAGGGATGTGGGGGTGGCAAAAAAGATGGTATGCTTTCCACACACGTGCAGTTGACTGTCGGCATTTATGTTGTTGACCTTTGTGGCCCTAGATATTTATATATCTATATATATATATATATATATATATATATATATATATATATATATATATATATATTTATATATATATATATATATATATATATAGATATATATATATATATATATTACACACACACAGCACACACACACACACACACACACACACACACACACACACACACACACACACACACACACACACACACACACACACACACACACACACACACATATATATGTAGATAGAAAGATGTATCCATAGCTATACATTTCTACCTATCTATATAAATACATAGATATAGCTATAGATACATATGCACACAGACACACACATATATGGGTCTACATTATAAGGAAGAACGCTTAAGATGTCGAGCACATTTTAAGTGAATGCTCTTATAAGCGAAAGCTCTAAAGATCGAAATGTCATAGTTGGCCAACACACGCAAATGTAGCAGTGATAAAGCTGTGTACATTATGAATTATGCATGTTTACCTTAATTTTAGTGCGATCTCGGAGATGGTATAGATAATTAGCAGGGGGTGTGGGGGGGTGCAGCCCCCCCTTGCAAAAATCAGAGAAAAATTAGTGTATGTGTGTTAACTGGTTTGTGTTTCGGGAAAGTGCCATTTACAAACAGGAAGGATTGTAGTGTATATTTAGGGTGTTCATTACAAGTGAAATTTACTGTTTGCAGTTCATGTTCAATGCAGCAGTGGGGGATAGGTGCTGGACAACTAAAATATTTCGAGTATGTCAATTTCAACTTTGTCAAATTTTGCTTAAAACGTGACAAAGATGTGTTCGATATTTTAAGTGTTCGTTCTTATAATGCAGACCCTATATATATATATATATATATATATATATATATATATATATATATATATATATATAGAGAGAGAGAGAGAGTGCAACATGTACCAGGAATTCTACCAAAAGAGTAATGACAAGAAAAACACTAAATATGGCTGTTGCAGGCATTTAAATAGCTGTCCAAAACACTTGTTTGAGGAAAGCATTTAGGATGCACTGCAGGAATTAAAACTGAATCTATGCAGTTTAACTAGTTACTAAAAAAAGGAATGCCTCTTCAGGACAGATGAAAATGTACCAACATTTTACAAATTCAAGATCAGAAAAGATGGGAGACAACTACATGCAACCATTCTGGCACTGGCAGTGGGAAAGTTACATCTGCAGGGATGGACTATGAAAAACTGATCAGGTTGCTATTAAACTCAAGGCAATATAGACATGGTGGGGGAGTGTGTACATTCATGACATCATAACTATAGACATTATTTGACTGTGATAACAGCATTACATATGTGCAGTGAATGCTTCCTAACCTTTAACACTGAAGGAGCTAGAGAGACATCCAATAGAAAACAGTATCTGGCTCACCTTGCTCCTAATAGGGGATTTTGTAATTCTGTAGCAATATCGCCCCCAATGGACTTTAGTGGAACTGCACACAGCATGCAAATTCATCTAGGGAGTTCGTTCCAAGTTGAAAACATGGTTTATGTTCATGTGTGAGCTGGGAAACCATGGGTACCATTTCAGTACCACACCGTATGTGAGTGGGATTAGACTCTTTGACATAAGAGAAGAAAGTGCCCCACAGTATGAAGAAAGTCACAGTTCTCACTTCACAGCCCTTTGACATAATGGAAATGAATGGCAGTTATGGGCCAATGGAGGTAATGAAGATAGAAAAAAACAAAAATCTTTAATGAAAGAGACTAGTGTACAGACAAGGTAGCACAGAAGTATAACCACATAGAACAGATATCAATTTGTGGTCAAGCCATTAAAGGCAGTCTCACATATCTACATGAAGGGCTGTTACTCAGCTGCAGAATTGTTCATTTATTAAATGACTTAATCACAAGCAGCAACACTTAAAAAAAGTTTTGAAATAAGTCACAAACTGCTCCAGTGATTAGTGCTGCAAGAGGTCTGCATAAGTGATAATGTCAAGAATCTTAAAGGCATGCATTGTCTCACCCCAGGTACACCAAGGTCTGGATATGACTAAATATTCTGGTATTCTGGGTGAAATGGAATTGTTGTGGAAGCATGGCAGTAGTATTACAATGATATGCAAAATAAAATGATGCACAAGACTTTAGTATAGATGACATTAGAAAGACTGTCTCAGTTTAGCAACTGTGAAACAGAATAAAGACATAATAATGCACATACTGAAATTAAGCATGGTTGGACAAATCATGAAAGTAGCAGAGTACCTTACTAGGATGTTAATAGACACACAGTTGGTATTTTTTGCAGAAAAGAGGGCACACAAACCATTTTGTATGTGTATTCATATGTCATATTTTTTGAAGCATTGTAAGATGTCTCCTTGTGGTATTTGTGTTTTACAGATGTACACCGAACCACATAACTTATGATGTATTATTTTTAGAGTTTATACAATCTGGTTTGATCCATTTTGATGCTTCTGTAGAGTATGGACCACACAGCAATGTTTTTGAACCAATAAGTGTATCGAATATTGTGTCCAATATATAAACGCCGAGTCTGGTGATGACCCTTTTAAGGACTTGCAATATCTTTAGAGGACCGAGTAAAATAAAAAGTAGGAACTGTAGGTACATTGACAGCAATCTCATGAACTCAAAAAAATGTAATTTAACCACAGATCTACTGAAAAACTATAAAGACAAAAGTCTAATTTTCATACAAGGCAGCTTTCTGAATCTGTGACTGAGCTACAAGAGTTACTCTAAGCTTATAATTCTTGTGAAACATTATGGCAAATGTTGATAGTCAGAACTATGTATGGAAGAGATTAAAAAGAAGGCTGTTATAAGAAAGTAAATTAGAATATTACAATGTCTTAAAGACTGCTTAAGCTGTGGAAGCAGCATACAGAAACATACAATTTTCACACAGCTAGACTACAGTGACATGCAATACTATGCAAGAATAGAAAAGGAAATGCCATCTACACAAGAATAAAAAGGCAATAAAATAATATGATAGAACTTCCTTGACAAGTAGTACAGGACTGTTAATTTCAGATTTAAGCGGGAAAATCCATGCATATTGTAAAACTGGGCAAATAATGAAAATGTCGGAATAAGGAAAAGAAACATTAGGAATCTAGTGAAACAGCTGACTTAACGTTAAGTACTTACTACTCACTCAGTGTTCATGTTGATAAAAGGAGCACGGAGAATGCAAAGCAACACTTAATAGCATGTAAACATGAAAGGAAAACAACTCTTGGATGCAAATGCAACTAGAAGAGAAGGCCTCAAACTATGACACTGATACTAGGAGTAGTACCACTATAATGAATGAAATGGAGTTCAGAGATCAAGTAAAACAGGTCTGCAGCCAGCTGACATCATGCTTAAAACTTATAAAGCAGAACACAAAATACTGGATGTGCTGAGGTAAAAGGTATTTTTAAAGGACTAGAAGAAAACATTACCTACAACAGATAGCACTTGGGAGTACCTGACCAATGTTGCTGCAAAGATGATGTCTATAAATTCAGGTGGAATGTGCAGAAACAAAGAACCTAAACAATCAATTTAATATGGGGCTGCACTTAAAGAAAAAGGAGCATTAAAAATTTTCCACCCGATGCCAATCCTTGGATCACCAGATTGAGTTTCTTCTGCAATGCAAGCTCAGCAGAGACACAAATAAAGAGACTAATGAGGGGGGAAATGAGCTATTACAGTGGTACTGATATTGAATCTGATGGCACAGTATTATAAATTAATTATTAACAAAGTTGTTTCTTTGGTGCAGTACCTCATCTGAAGTAGAACAACATTTGCAGCATTTGTATAAAGCCAGAAGTTTTCATAATTAGATATTATACATATTTAATAGCAAATGAATTTGAACAATCAGCCTAAGAAGTGCTATGCCATAAATGCACATAGCATCATAGGATCATAGGAGGTTACTAGGCTAATGACCCTAGGGCACGTACAAGCCAAGCCAAGTTTTACCTTTATTTCCATGATCAGCACCTATCACTCCTGTCCAAGAGGGAAATAGGTGGGACCCCTGGGGTGAATTTATGGTTACCTATCCAATCATCCAGATTGCGTTTTAAGAGGGCCAATGAGGTGCTCTGTTTGACATGAAGTGGGAGTCTGTTCCAAAGGTGTGGTAACCTTTGGGAGACAAATCTTCCCCTCCAGCAGGTTCTATTAATGTCACATACCAGGTTAAAACCGTTAGTGCGAGTAACCTCTGTACCATTTGACTTACATATATGCAGCATTTCCAATAAAGTAGGGTTAAAGATTGCCTTATATGCAAGGCAGAGATCACCTCTGAGTAGTCTGTATGAAACAGAATAAAGTGACAGTGATTTCAGACGATCCTCATAGGACAGATGCTGAAGACCTTGAATTTTCCTTGTGAGGAACCTTTGTGGTCTCTCCAATTGCTGCAGGTACTTGGAAAGGTACATACCAAAAGGGGCACTGTACTCAGTTAATGACCTGATGAGAGAAGAGTACAGGGAGGTTATAACTTCTTTTCTGGAGGCAATGCCCTTACATATGAGATGAGCAGTATAGAATGCCCTTCCTACTGTGGAGACATGGTGATCAAAGGTATGGTTGCTGTCAACCTGTGTGCCTGGGGTCTCTCACCACTGAATGCATACTTAGGGTGTTGTTAATGATGTGGTAGTTAGCAAGAACATCACTATTACCGAAAGGTATGATAATACATTTTTTGCATTGAGTTTAAGACCATGACTTCGGCACCAGTCATTTGTTTGTGTAAGATCCTCCTGTAGGATGTTGACATTGTTTGGAAATTCTATGACCGCTCCCAGTTTGCTGTCATCAGCAAACTTTTTCAGCCACAGACCCTTGGTTTTAGCTTGCACTTCAGATAAATAGATTACAAACAGTAGTGGTCCCAGGGCTGATCCCTGTAGAACACCACTGGTTACAGGTCTTCTGTTGGTGGTGGATTCCCCTATTTTGACTATATGGGTTCTATCAGTGAGGCAGTTAGTGACCCATCTAATGATATATGGGTTGATACCTAGCTGGGCGAGTTTGTTAATTATGCCTGAGTGGGGGATAGTGTCAAAAGCCTTGGCTAAGTCTAGGTAGGCTGAATGCATAGATTTCCCCTCATCAAGGGCCTTGGTGACTGTCTCAAAGAAGTCCAGGTTTAACAGGCATGATCTCCCTTTGACAAATCCAAATTAAGTAGGGTTAAATGTTTGGTGATTACCAATATCTTTGTTGATAAGGTCCATAATGATTCTCTCCATGCCCTTTGCAGATAAGGCTAGTCAGGCTAATTGGTTTATAGTTCCCAGGGTCAGTGGAAGCACCACCTTTGTGCAAGGGGATAACACTGGCCTTTTCATTCAGCCGGGATGAAGCCAGTGTTTAGAATATGATTGAAAAGATTACCCAATGCCATCGCTAATTCTTGTTTGAGTCCATGTAGGACGCAGCCTGGGATGTTATCAGGTCCCATGGATGCTGTGGTTTTGACCTTAGGGCATTCTTGAGCTGCTGTATAGAGATACAAGGTAGACAACAGGTGGTAGGGATGTCTTGGGTAAGTGTGGTGGGGCAGGGGAGTGAATATTTCATAGAACCTGTCAGCTAACAGATTAGTAATGTCCACAGGCTCAGTATATGTGGTATCATTAACTACCAGTTCAGCACAGATCTGGGCCTTTCCTTTTAGATTATGGATCTAACTAAAGAATGCCTTATGGCTGTCCTTAGTTGAGGAAGCTAATGTGGATTCATAGTTAGCTTTGGAGTACTTCACAAGAAGTATTATTTGCTTGTTTAAGCTGAGGAGGGAGTGTTTCCAGTTTAGGGCTCACTCTTTCTTACTCTTAGACAGCAATTTCTTCCTCTTATTGTAAAGACCATTAATAGCAGTTGTCCACCAGATAGGTTTGCTCTTCCTTGAGGAACTTGTTTTGGTCCTAACAGGTACAGCTGAGTCAATGCAGTTCAAGTGTTTGTATAAAGCATTTGTGTAGAACTTGGCATAGCTGCCAGTTCCATCTGAGGCAGGAGGTGCAGTGAAGATATTTATACCATCCTGTAAAGGGTTATAATCTGCTTTGGAGAAGGTTTTTAGTTTAGTTGGTGCTGGGGGGGGTGTCAGGTATGATAGTAACTTCGAATGAAACTGATTTATGGCAAAATCTCACCAGGGAAGACCTCACATTGGGGGTGCTACAGTGGCCCCCATATTGGTAAGCACCAGATCAAAGATGTTGAGACCCCTTTTGGGGGTGTCAACTAGCTGATCCCAGGGCACTGGAGTTAATGAAATCGAGGAACCTTTGGGCAAGTGAGTTTGCCCACAAGCAATTTTCAATGGATGGTGGGTAGTTAAAGTCATCCAAAACCGTGGTGTTTGGATGTATCTTGATAGACTCAAGTAGATCCAAATAGGCAGAGTGGGTGTCCTGTTTCAGGGTGGGGGTCCTGTAGCTGGCAATGACTTGAATAGGTGTCCTACAGTTAATTGCACCTCAAGTGCATAAAGGAACGCTTATGAGTACCATTGATCTTTTGGAGTGCTCTCTGCACCTGCTATGTTTGAGAGAGTTATATAGAGTCCGGTATAGTTAGTGACATATATTGCAGTTCATTTGGATGATATCCATGTTACTGGGGCAACATCAAATGACTATTTGCAGTATACAGAGAAAGTGTCAAAAATATCATGGTAAGCAGCTGTATGCCTTCACTAAAAAAATAAATAAATAAATAAAAAAGAAGTAAGTTACTTGGAAAACCTAGTTTTTCCCCTGTAAAAACTAAAGTAAAAGCGATCATGTCATGAAATAATTTTCATGTTTCCTTTATTATTATTATGAAGTGTTCTTACCAGATCTAGCAACGCTCTGTATGAAATGTCCCCATAGTGCCTTTTTTAGGCAAAGTCATGGGCACAAAATTACCAACATGAAAAATTCTTCTGAATGAAATGTAATAGTCATGCTGCTAAATGCTAGGTGTCTTAGCATGACACTACTCATTGTAAGCATTCCTTGCCCTGAAGGATGCTAACATTTGTGCAGTCACTGAACCTGGTTCAAAGCTGTGGAGAACACCCCAGAATTACCAGGTTACTCATCCTACCATACTTTCAGACCCCAAATGGAGGGCTACAAAGCCAAAGGAGGTGGAGTTTCAATATTTATCAAAGACATACGCGCCTCCAGGCTGGTCAAATGGTATGACTCACAGGAGACACTCCAAGTGCAGTTAACTGTTGACAAAACACCTATTCAAGTCATAGAACCTCAACCAGGACTCAGGACACCCACTCCACCTGTCTGGACTTACTTGAATCCATCAAGATTCAACCCTCTAACCTGATCCTGGGTGACTTTAAATATCCAACCATAGAGTGGAAGACATATTCTAGTCCAAACATGAATACCTAGACATTCCTCAACTTTGTCAATGTGAATTCATTGGATCAGCTGGTTGACACAGTTATGAGAAGTGAAAATATCCTGGACCTGTTCCTAACCAACATGAGTAGCCACTGTAGCATCCCTACATTGTCATTCTCCTTGGTAAAATCCGACCATAAAGGGATCACTTTTGAAGTCACCGTCTCCCCTGCCCCCCACCCCACTTTGTCAGGGTCAAACAAAAAAACTTTTCCAAAGCTTACTACAATCTCCTCAGAGCAGGTATAAGCTACTTCACAGCCACTATCCCTTCAGTTTATAAATAGCAGTAACGGCCGAGACTACACTAAAAAAACTATATAAGCACCTACATAGCTGTATGGACGCAGTACTGAACAGGACCAAATCATCTTCCTCAAGGAAGAGTAAACCTGTCTGGTGGACAGCAGCAATAAACAAACTCTGTAATAAAAGGAAAAAAATTGCTGTCCAGGACCAAGAAAGAGCAGGTACCAAATTGGAAGCAATATCTCCTTTGTCTGAACAAGCAAATAATGTTACTGGTGAAATCCTCTAAGGCTAACTTTAAGTCCAAATTGGCCACATCCACTAAGGACAATCACAAGGACTTCTTTACATATGTCTGCAGTCTTAAAGGTAACACCCAACTCTGCTCCGAACTGGTGGTCAATAACACCACATACACAAATGCCATAGATATAGCCAACCTGGTGGCAATCAATTTCATTGAAAACTTCACCCCACTGTTCCCCCCATCAGTAAACCAGGACATCCTCAGCACCTGCCTCCCTCCCATCACCAGGGAGCAGGTCTTTAATGCCCTCTCAAATGCAGAAAATTCAGTCTCCATGGGATCCGATAACATCCCTTGCTGTATCCCACATGAACTCAGGCATGAGCTCTCAGCTCCACCAGGCACCCTCTTCAATCAAAGCCTGAACACCGTCTTCATGCCAGCTGAATGGAGGACGCCACTGTCATCCCTCTACACAAAGGTGGAGCATCCACTGACCCAGGCAATTATAGGCCCATCAGCCTAACTAGCCTGATCTGCAAGGCCATGGAACGCATTATCATGGAACTTATAAACAAGGACATTGGCAACCTCCAAACACTTGACCCCACACAGTTTGGTTTTGTCAAAGGGATATCATGCCTGTTAAACTTGGTCGACTTCTTTGAAGCAGTCACCAAAGGCATGGATGAGGGGAAGACAGTGCACACTGCATACCTTGACCTAGCTAAAGCCTTTGATACTTTTCCCCACTCAAGCATAATAGATAAACTCCCAGCAAGGCATCAACCTGTATGTTACCAGATGGATAGCTAACTGGCTCACTGATAGAACCCACTCCATCAAAATAGGGGAAGCCACCTCTAGTAGTAGACCCATAACAAGCAGTGTACCCCAAGGTTCGGTTTTGGGGCCTCTACTGTTTGGGATATACTTTTCAGAGGTGGAAGCCAAAACCAGCAGTCTGTGGTTGACCAAGTTTGCAGATGACTGCTGGGAGCTGGGAGCTGTCTTAAATTCCCCTAGTGATGTGAACATCCTCCAAGACGGCCTTACCAAAACTAATGACTGGTGCCAGAAGCATGGCCTCAAACTGAATACCAAGAAATGCATCATTATCCCCTTTGAGGAAAATGGCATCCCCACTAATTAACATATTAATAACATACTAAGCATACAAACAGTCATGAGGGGCTTGGGCACCCAGGTTGATAGCAACCTGACTTTTGACCACCATGTTGCCTCCATTGTAAGGAAGGCTTTCTACATGGCCCACCTCATAAATAAGGGTATTTCATCCAAGAACAAGGAGGTCATAACATCCCTGAAATCCTCCCTTATCAGACCCATTATCGAGTACAATGCCCCCTTCGGCATGTACCTTGCCAAGTGCATGCAGCAGATGGAGAGACCACAGAGGTTCCTGACCAGGAAAATCCAGGGTCTCAAATACCTATCCTATGCAGATAGGCTAAAAGCCCTGTCCCTCTACTCTGTCTCATACAGACTGCTCAGAGGTGACCTGTGTCTGGCATACAAAGCCATCTTAGACCCAGCCTTGATGGAGTTGCTTCATATCCGTAAGTCAAACTCCACTTGTGCAACCCACATGCAAGGCCTTAACCTGGTCTATGATATTAATATAACTTGTTGGTGGGATAGATTTGTGTCCCAAAGACTGCCCCATCTGTGGAATAGACTCCCTGTCCATGTCAAGCAGAGTACCTCTCTAGCCCTGTTTAACAGGAGCCTGGACGACTGGATGGGAAACAGAAAATATACCCCTGGGATCCCACCTGTGTCCATGCTGCAGGGAACATGGGCAAAATTCTTGTCTAGGCTTATAATGGTCTCCAGGCCAATAGTCTGGTATCATCCTATGATCTATGAACCTAAATGTCACACGACATGCCATAGAAACTATGGACATGGAAGCATGATCAGGAAATATAATTTTAAAAACTGAAAATTTTACTACAGTCTGCTGATGCATTTGTTTTTCAGCTGAAAGAGGTCTGACCCTCTCCTGTTATGTCACCTTTTGGACAAGGTGCTGTATGCTGCTGTGCTCCTTCACAGAGCGCCTGATAATATAAAGAAACCACCTGACTTTATGTTCTGTACACCGTCACCTTCTAAAATCTACTATTCACAGAAGACAAAGAAGGGTTAGTCATCATTTTTGGAATCAGAAAAAAAAATTAAATACATGTATGGCCAGAATTTACCATAAGCAATCTCTGAAATTTGCTGATACATTTATCATACCACAAATACTGATTACTTTATCTAATGAAAGGAAACCTGTTCCACTAATGAGTTGAGTCCACTACCAAGCATTAATACTGACAGCATATGAATATAAATTGTTTACTGAGAAGGAAAGTGTCATTATAATATATTAATGTGTTAATGGTGGGCAATGAGTAAGTCACAGACCTGGACAACATTGACCAGGTACTAATGTTACATGTTAGGGACACTGCACCACTGCACACTGAACAAATTAATGACTGGACTTCCCAAGATGCAAGTCTGTCATAACACTGTGAGCTAATATTGACAGACTGAGCTGTAATAAATGACCCAAGGGTTATGCCATACTGTTTCCAAACACTAGTCTTCAATGGTACAGGTGAGTGCGAGTCAGAGTGGCAACCTTATTTCTTTCTCATTCTATACAATGAAAAATTTATCAAACCCAGTCTACAAAGTCTGGAATGAAAGCATTGACCACATCTTAGATATGATGGCCTGTGTGGATTATGATGTGGGAAGCAAAGCAGAGATGTGCAATAAGTGTCAACCATAAAGCAATTTCTCAGCTAATGTAGTTATACACTTCTGAGAATGGTCTGAAATCCCATGGTAAAGACTTTATGTAGACAGTACTAGCCAATGGATGGATACATTTTTTGTTCAGGCAGATACATCTATACTAAGATTTAATTTTGATAAATACTCACAATGGATGGATTCTACACCATATTCTTAGTTATGGCAGATATCCATTCATAGCAGATAGATGGATGTCTAGACCATGAATTTTTGTACTAGCTAATCAACAACTGAAAATTATTTTTTTACAGATTCATAGATATTCCAAGGCTATTCAGTCTTATGATCATTTACTACTTTCAAAAAAAAACTGAATCCAGCAGTCACTTCCAACACAAGGGCTCCTAAATTCAATGCTTATTTCAAAAAACATTGTAAAACTTTTCAAGAAACAAATTAACTATTTAACGTAACATTGATCGGTTGAGCACTTTCGTCTTAATGAATTGACATTATCAGAACCGTCAGTCAAAGTCATGCAGACCTATTAATAAAATTTTTCACTCACACATCCTTTAAAAACAACCAATGGTAGCTGTTGTACAGTATGTAAAAAAGACACACCTACAAATACTCCTTCATTAACTGTAAGCATAAAGTTGTAAAAAAGTGAGCTTAAAACTCAAAAATACTTTACCCACCATTGGAGAAGCAAACCCCGGTCTCCCACCTGGCAAGTGGGAACAATTACCACTGTACTAATTTTGAAACACTACAAATAGTAAGAATAGTGACAGGATAAAATATACAAGAATAGCAAGTAATACATTTATAAGCTGCTTGCTCTTTTCTTAAGTTCACTGTGTAATGAAACGTTTTCATTCAAGCCTGGTTGATATGTAGCATCCAGCTTAAGCTGCCAATGCAGTTCCCTGTTCAGCAGTTTATCATGCTAATCGCCCACAAAGGCTGAAGCATCCACCTGCTCTATCTCTCCCATCAAAAGTCAGTAAGACTGAATAAAAGGAGACAACTTCCAGACTCTCTTGATAGCTCAGGGACTTTAGGCCTGTGATCTTTTTGGTTAGGAGCATTTGGGGTCTTTCTAATTGTTTGATATGTTTAGTGAGATAAATATGGAAGGGAGAATTGTTCTCCATAATTGGTCTGATCAGTTCTGAGCATATGGGAATGATTATCTCTTTAGACCTTGAAGATATTATTTTGGCAATTAGCTGTGCTAAATAAAAAGATTTTCTGATGACAGTTGTCATATAATGGTCAAAGAGAGGAATTATTACCCCAAACCCCTAGGTCCCTGACTACAGTTTCATTTTGTAGAGGTGTGCTGTCTAAACAGGATGATGAGGGGAGGGATTGGCTACCAACAGTGACAATACTATGATAACCTTCTTATAACTTGAATATATTCCTTTGGCAATTAGCTGTGCAAAATAAAGGGATTTTTGACAACCATTGTCATAGGATGGTCAAAAGAGAGGGAATTATCAACTCAAGCTTCTGGGCCCCTGACTCACTCTAGCAGCTGTATCATAAGGGAACTCAGGTTTGATTAGCATCTCATTCATCTGCAATACTGGTAAGGGAGGGAGGTAATGCATTGGTACACCTTGTGGCTGATCCCCAACAGGGGTTGGATGCATGCAGTGAGATATCATCTGCAATGTAAGGAAGGTGGGACATTGGCTGAGTCACCAAGTAGGTGGGACAATATGCCCCATGCCCACTGCACATTTTTCTGGGACTGTACCTTCATCTATGGGAAGGAACAAGGGTATAAACACACAAAAAATATTTCTTGGCAGAACATGTAATGCTGTCTTGAGGTGTTTCCTGAAAAGGGTTGGAGAAAGTCCAGAGGAAGAAGTTGGATTTGGTAGACACTGTGAATGAGGATGGACAGTTACCAAGACTTAAATATGCTGTGCTTATTAAAATATACAATACAGCTGTGTTACAAGCTGCAGAGAATACGATACTAAGATTTATACATCTGAACCACAATCATCAACATCACTGTGTTACCGTGCGGAAAACTAAGTGAATGCTAGTGGAGATGAGGACTAATATCTTTTTTTGCTATCCTCACCTTTTAGACAAGTTTTCCCCTCTGCTTAGAAATAAGACCTTTATTAGAAATTCAACCTACAGTCTGAGAAGTCAAGAGAGTTCTAGTTGCAAAGAGCTCAATTTACCTTAGCTGTCACAGAGAAAGCATTTAGTAAGGTTGCTCCTAGCATCTGAAATGCTTTGCTACAAAACATGCAAAATGGTGGCAGTCTTCCAGTATTTTGCAAACTGATAAAATCTCACCTTGCAGACAGATACCCAGGAATCCCACTTAAGCACATCTGCAAATACTCCATTCTATATGTATACACCATTAAAGGACTAGTAGTGACCTATATGTATAGACTGTTAAAGGACTAGTAGTGACCTATGTGTATAGACTCCTAAAGGACTAGTAGTAACCTATATGTATAGACCCCTATAGGACTAGTAGCAACCTATATGTATAGACCCCTAAAGGACTAGTAGTGACCTATATGCAGACCCTTAAAGGACTAGTAGTGACCTATATGTATAGACCCTTAAAGGACTAGTAGTGACCTATATGTATAGACCCTTAAAGGACTAGTAGTCAAGGACGTCGGGAGGCATACACATTGTACGCATTCCTGTACAAGATATGCAATGTGGGGGTAGCAACAGAGAGCATGCCCTAGGACTCAGGGTAAGCCACTCTAGCTTTGATAATAAAAAAATGGTTATATACTGCAGGAAACTTACCCAACAGTGCTCCGAACTTTGCGGAATGCTGTGCATTTAATATTGCCCAAGACTATTGTTCTGCTGTTCCACATTGAAACATGGTGGCTCTGCTTTGCATTTTTTGATTGGTCATATACTACAATTACAGCCAATTGGCATTGTGGTATATGAGCCAGTCGATAACCTCTACAAATGCAAAGGGAGCCAATGAGCAGACACACAACACAACCCTCAATTACTGTGCAGAAAAATGCCATTTGGGGGCTGAAAGTTAATGAGTGTCACAAACTTCTGCTTGGCCCCTTTAAATTACAATTTATATTTCACTTCCAATTTTACTTCCCAGTTTTTTGAAATGTCATATCTCCAGTGATTCTCATCAAGTCAACAACGTACAAGGATGAATGCGATGGCAATAGAACCGCCCTGTGAGTGAGCAGGAAAGTAAATGGTGAGTAAAAAAAAGTCAGTCAAAAAATTGATGCATGGAAGTGGAACTGTGAGATGTAGGAAAGCAGTGTATGAATGAAAAAAGTTCAACAGACAGGTGTTGCTTAAGCAGACTTGCAACTCTCGAGAAAAGCCCAAGACAACAGTATCGCTAGATCCAAAGTGCTGCTGCTTCACTCATTCACGTAGCCTGAATTTGCAGGAGCACTGCAATACCCACCCATAATAGCACAACAGGTTGGCAAGAAGCATATTCCTAATGAGGACATCATAATAAGGTACAGGCTGTTAGAAAATAGGATAATCAAATATCAGTGGTGCGGTAATGCAACAGCATTTGCGGTAACGGCTAAAGTTTTAAACTGCCAAAATGTTTACTGTGTGGTATTTTAACTGCATCAATTACATTTGTAGCAACTAGTTTGTGCATTTCAGAAGAGCTCATTTATTTTTATTTATTTATTTGTATTTATTTATTTTTTGCTCCTCATATTTGAATTGAAGGGATAACTTTGCACAGGGTACAAGCTAATCTAGCTAAATTTTCAAATTAAGTGAGATTTAAAATATAGTATACCGTGCTAAACATGCTGCAATAAATTGTTTGCACCCTCCACATCAGTTTTGCCCAAAGGAGCCTTAAACTAATGCATAGCTGAATGAAAAGGAAAAAAAATATATATATATATGTATATATATATATATATATATATATATATATATATATATATATATATATATATATATATATATATATATATATATATATATATATATATATATATATATATATATATATATATATATATATATATATATATACATATATATATATATATATATATATACATATATATATATATATATACATATATATATATATATATATATATATATACATATATATATACATACATATACATATACAAGAGAGAGAGATAAATAGATAGTCCACGCGGGACAGAAAAATTATAAGGAACACATTTACTATTCTTTTTTTCTTCTAAAGGAATCAGAAAAAGAACGTGACAGGATACTTGTGACTGATTTAAATAAACATGATATATAACGGACTGACCGTAATGTCAGAGAGGGAGGGAGGTAATTGACAAAGGGGTGGCAATTACTTGCTTTCGGTCCGAGGTAAGAATGGATACCTATCTTTCAGTAAAATATTCCAGAACATCCTAGTACCCCTGGCCTGGATTACTTTTCAGTTTTACTTACTAATTGCATGGTCTTCTCATCCTGGTGGTGGAGTGGCATGGACCAGTATACATATTTCAGCTTTCCTTTCCTTCCTGGGGTTAATCTTGGCTTGCTGCCCCATAATCTTGGCTTGCTGCCCCATTGGGAATCTGTTTAATTACTTTTTTCTTTCCTTTTTGGACCTTATCTGATTAGATAAAGGCAGATAGAGGCATTAAACTGTTAATAACTTCAGTTCAAAAACCTCAGAAGCATTCCCACTTCTATATGGTGTTACGCTGCAAAGGTGCACTTAAGCAAATTTTAATGCTTGCTTAACTTGCCTGGTTAGGTTCCTAGTTTTTTTTAGTATTACATGCCTGGCCAATAACCAGACAGTGATCAAAGATGAAGCAAACACCTTAACTGCTCTGTAAAACTCCCAAGATCATTATTAAATGCATACATTGCAAAGTATTACAACACCCCTCCCCCCCCCCCACACACACACACACAGAAACAGGCAATCTTGTTCTGTTAGCAACATGGGTACATGATGGAACATACAGATGGGCATGTCTCTCCTCAGAAGAAGGAATAGCAAGTGTTGCAACTTGAACATGCATTTGGCTCACCCAGCTGGAAATAGGGTAACCTTTCTCAGCAGGTGCACAGAAGCATGCACATGCATGAGGAGAAATAATCACCCTGTGATGACATAGGTCACACATCTCCCACCCAAGAGATGTTGATATAGGCACAATCAATCCTTATGTCTGCTTGGTATAGCATATTGCATTAAAACATTCCCATGAGTGGCCAACTGGATGCAGGGTAAATTCTACAGTAATGTAAATGTACAGCAACTTTATGTGCTTTTCTACACAGGAAGATGTACATTTGGATGGAAATGTCCATTTTTATTTTGCCGTTTCATTAAATTATGTGTTTCATTGTGCACATTTGTTGCAGGTTGGGTAGGAGAGGGCAGTTTGTGAGGGGGTGTGGTTGTGAAGCAGTATGTAGGGGTGGGTGGATAGCAAGATGCTGAGAGGGTGTGGCTTGATTGGGAGCATCATCATGGGAACTCGGAGTACAAATTTGAAAATTCTGGCTACAGCCCTGCTAGTAGTGACCTATATGCATATACCCTTAAAGGACTAGTAGTGACCTATATGCATAGACCCTTAAAGGGCTAGTAGTGACCTATATGTATTGATCCTTAAAGGACTAGTAGTGGCCTATATGCATAGACCCTTAAAGGGCTAGTAGTGATCTATATGTATTGATCCTTAAAGGACTGGTGACCTATATGCATAGACCCTTAAAGGGCTAGTAGTGACCTATATGCATATACCCTTAAAGGACTAGTAGTGACCTATATGTATAGACCCTTAAAGGGTTAGTAGTGACCTATATGTATTGATCCTTAAAGGACAAGTAGTGACCTATATGCATAGGTTCTTAAAGGACTAGTAGTGACCTATATGTATTGATCCTTAAAGGACTAGTGACCTATATGCCTAGACCCTTAAAGGGCTAGTAGTGACCTATATGCATATACCCTTAAAGGACTAGTAGTGACCTATATGCATAGACCCTTAAAGGGTTAGTAGTGACCTATATGTATTGATCCTTAAAGGACAAGTAGTGACCTATATGCATAGACCCTTAAAGGACTAGTAGTGACCTATATGTATTGATCCTTAAAGGACTAGTGACCTATATGCATAGACCCTTAAAGGGCTAGTAGTGACCTATATGCATATACCCTTAAAGGACTAGTAGTGACCTATATGCATAGACCCTTAAAGGGTTAGTAGTGACCTATATGTATTGATCCTTAAAGGACTAGTGACCTATATGCATATACCCTTAAAGGACTAGTAGTGACCTATATGCATAGACCCTTAAATGGTTAGTAGTGACCTATATGTATTGATCCTTAAAGGACAAGTAGTGACCTATATGCATAGACCCTTAAAGGGTTAGTAGTGACCTATATGTA
>NC_056725.1:601946057-601948557 GCF_019279795.1 Protopterus annectens | reverse complement strand
TGGTACCCTGCAGAGTTCCTAAGCCAGCAGAGAGCAGAAAAAGCAACTTTCTTGATCATAAGTATTTTTTAAACTTTTTAGTTTGCATTTTTAGATCTTTTGAGCTTTTCGACTACTGTTTGTGCCTATATTACTGTTTTATTACCTTATTTTCCTGTTTTTGTGAGCTTATATTGTTGATTGCACTTGTGGGCTAAAGTATTGCTTAAAAGTAACAAACAGGCTAATACACTCAAGTGTACTAGCCTTTGATAGCAATTTAGTCGAAAACAAAGCATTTACTGCATTTTTCTGTCTGTTTGAAAAAAACACAAAAACAAAAATATTTCTCCTTCCTAAACTTTCCTAGCTAGTTGTACCAGTGATCAGATTTTGCTGATCCCTGGGCTTTGTATTGGTTTCTGTGTTCCTCCATTTTCTTGTGTGGCCAGAGGTAGTTTCTTTACTCACCAGTGGGAGTGGGGAGTACTGAGCTGCTTGTTTGTCCTCAGAGGAGTGGTTAGAAGCAGCAACTAGTAATTGTCGACCATTTGGGTCATTTCCTGTTTTTCCAGCCCCTGCTATAAAAGCACTGGCGTTAAGCGATTTAGCGGAGCTGCTACCGTTGCACACTAGGGCAAGCGCCGGTAATCAGATTTAAACTATTAGGGCTACCTAAAGTCCACTCTTCAAATTTTCCCTTAAAACTACCTTCCTCAAAGTATACTACTGTCCTATTTAGTGTATCCTACAACTATAAATTATCTCTACTTGACTCCCAAGTAGACTATTCTCTATCTGTATAGCGAAGCACTTGCTCCTACAGTACTTATCACCTCGATACAGCACTCTTGTTATAGAAAGTACCCCAAAAAACCAAACCCCATTTCTCGGTCACCCACATCCCCAGAACCTTTTCTTAAGTTTTTCTGTCTATTCCTTCTAGCATGTCGAGGATCAGTTGCTAATGTCCTCTCCTGCTCAGCTGGTGAACCTGGGAATATTGAGGCAATGTTACAATTGGCTCATGTACACGAACAACCCTCTCCTCCTCCCACAAAACACAAATACATGTGAGAGATGCAACTATATCTGGCCAAACTGGAGGCTGAGCTCTCTCAACATAGGACTGGCATGACCAGACAGGAGGAGAAGGTAACCACACACACTATAGACCCAGTCTCACATAATACCATCACAACCTCAAATCATACACATAAACACACAAAGACATGCTCGGAGGCTCTGATCAAAATCTACCAAAACAGCAGAGGCCACCAAAGCAGACACCCAAATAACTACCACCTCAGAACACAACACCTGCAAGACCACACAGTCAGTGTCAAGCAGTCACAGCCCTTAAGGCCAAACACAATGCCAGACACACTAGTCATTGGTGACTCCATAGTCAGACACACTGGCGTCCGCTCACCAGACTGAGTAAGGAGAAGGTCACAGTAAGCTGTCTGTCGGTGCTAGAATCCGCCACATAGCATGCACTCAGGTCTCTCAACAGCACGTACAAGTCCGACTCAACCATTGTCCACGCTGGTGTTAACGACCTGAGACATACCTCCTTGGACTACATGAAAGGGGACATAGAGGAGCTCTCTGATTTTGTAGCCCAAGCAGGTATGACCCTGACCTTGAGCAGTATCCTACCGTCACCAAGAATGATACCACAATACAGAGATAAGATGATCAGCTTTAACAATTGGCTTAAACTCTGGTGTCATTCAAAGGGGATCAATGTCTGTCTGCCTGGGATGACATGCTGGACAAACCAGCTGCCGCAAGGGACAGCTTGCACTTGTCACCCTGGGATTCTGGATTTTGGCAAGGCTCTTGCCACCCCATAGTGCCTTTTTAGGCAAGGCTCAAATTCTAAACCTACCACCCTAGAACAAAACAAAGAAAAAAACTAAGGGTAATGCTGCTCAATGCCAGAAGTCTCAACCTCAAGATGCAGCACTTTTCGAGGCCCTTCTCAGTATGGAGAACATCGATGTCTGTGCTGTGACAGAAACCTGGTTCAAGGCTCCTGAGAGCACCCCAGCACTATCAGGTTTTACCTCATATCATGCGTTCGGCCCCAAAACCTGGACAATACCAAGAAAGGAGGAGGGTATCCATATTCATCAAGGACACCCACACCTCAAGATTGGTGGCATCGCGATGCATCGGAAACCATCCAGGTGCAATTAACCATAGGCAAGACTGCTCTGCAATTTGTAGCATGTTACAGGCCACCCTCGCAAACTCAGGAACCTGATATGGCCTTCCTGAAAACACTGGAGGGATAAATGTATCTCCGAACACCATCATAGTAGGTGACTTCAACTACCCTAATATAGACTGGGAACACTACTCAAGCCCAAACACTCTAGCCCAAAGTTCCTGGAATTCATAAACTCAAATGCCATGGAACAACTAGTCACCATCCCACAAGAGGAGAAAACATACTTGATCTCATCATCCACGAACATGGGAGCACAATGTTCAATGCGGAAGTATACCCCTC
>NC_056725.1:601916057-601926057 GCF_019279795.1 Protopterus annectens | reverse complement strand
AAAATTAAGAGTCAAACCTGTTCCTGTCTATAATAAAACAATGGAGACACCTAGTGGAAGGAGGTTGAGATACAACCCATTAAACAACAATGTTAGGATATACAGAGAATATATAGAGATAACATAATAGAGAAAAAAAAATGTGTTAAAAAATTTTTACACAGATGTCAAAGGAAATGAATGATAAATAAATAATGAATAAGCAGCAACTATGAAACAATATATATATATGAAACAGTATATGTAATGAAGTTGTCAAAAGTGATATGAAGTGTTGAATCCTGAACTCTAATGCCCAAGTACTAGGCAATGGAACCAAGTCATCTTAGAAGACTCTTCAATTTTAAAATGCAATGAATGGAGCACATTTCATTTAAACCTGGATACGTGCTGGTGACCGTGTGGATTTGCCACGTGAGTTCCAACACTTCAAGGCGGATGGTTTCAGGGCCCCCTCTCCCATCAGAATTTTCACAGTCAATAGCCTTGAACAAAAATGTATGGTTGGTGTTGTCAGCTGCATGTTTTGCCAGTGCATTGACTGTTTTTAGTTTCCTGATGTGGTATGTGTGCTCATAAACACATTCCGGAGTTTCCATTCCATTTTGCCGATGTAAAAAGCTGGACACTGTTGGCACTTGGCAAGGTAAACAACGGCTTTAGATTGGCAGTTGAACTTGTGCTTAACTTTGTATCTCTAATTCTGAATTGTTCCCCTGTATCCATGTGGGAGCAAAAATTGCACATGTTGCATTGAAATATCCCTATCCTGATAGGGGGGTGCAACTCATTGACCTCTAAAAGATGTTTTAGGTTCTTTCTTCTCCTCCAAGTGATTTTAGGGTACTCTGGTAGTTTATTTCTAAGATTGTTGTAATTTCGAATGAACACACAATTTTTCTGAAGTATGGATGAAACTATTTTGTAGTCCGTACTGAATGATGTAAAAAGACTAGAAGGTGGTGGAAGTGAACTCTCAGGATGGTTGGTCATGATCTGGTTATTTTGGAACATGTTGCCATGAGGGCCTTTTAAAATTTGTTGGTATGTCCCCTGTTCTCTCTTGTGACTAACCTCTTGGATCAGCTCATCCACCAATTGTTTGGGATAACCCTGTCCCAGAAACATAGATCTGAGTGTGTTACATTCCTCAGTGAAATCTGAAAGTTTTGACACCATTCGAGCAGCCCTGACAAGCTGACCTTTCACTACAGATCTCTTTTGATAAGTCGGGTGACAACTGCTGTAGTGAAGGAAGGTGTTGGAATAAGTGTTCTTCCTGTGAATTTTAGCACACAATGCATTAATGCTTAAATCTTTCCACAAATCCACATCCAGGTAGGCGATTCTGTCAGGACTAAATGTGTGGGTAAAAGAAAGAAAATTAGTGGTGGAATTGAAGAAATCTACCAGTTCTATGGCAGCTGCTTCGTCACCCCTAATCAACATGAATATATCATCCAAGAAACGAGTGTAGAAGGCAATTTTGTTTTTCATAGCTTCATTCTTCTGGATGATTTCCTGTTCCCAATAAGCCATGACCAGATTGGTGAAACTGCTGCCACAAGGTGACCCCATGGCTACCCCTACCTTTTGTAAAAAAAATAGTGTAGTTAAAAATCAAATAGTTACTAGATAAAATGATGTCAAGTAGTTCATCCACCAAGGAAATGTCTGTGGTTGGTACACCTCTCTTTCTCAACATGAAGTTGACCCATTCAATACCCACCTCATGTGGAATAGATGAATACAGGTCCCTCACTTCGACCATCAGAAAGTTGAGATTGAGGTCGAATTCGAGGTCATTAATAGACTGTAAGAATGACCATGAGTCTTTGCAAATGTCCGGTTCCATGACAACATATTTTTTGAGTATGTTGTCAACGAATTTGGCACATGGGTAGGTTATGGTATTTCTAGCATCAACCAGTGGTCTCATTGGCGGGTTGTGGATGGATTTGTGGATCTTAGGAATCCCAAATAATTTAGAGATTCTAGGGGCTAACATGGAAAGGTAATTGAAGGCTACAATATTGATTTTCCCTTCAATTGTTCAAATATGAACGTATCCTGTCGTATGCTATGTTTAATTAGTGTCTGGATCTCACTTCATAGGTGTCGCCCCTTAAAACACTCAACATACTGTTAACATAATCCTCTTGACCCATAATTACTGCACCACCACCTTTATCTGGCTGCATAACCCTAACACCAGCCCCCTTGATGGACCATAAAAGCTCCTTTTCATCAGGGGTAATGTTGGTTTTGGCTTGATTTTGTATACTTTTGTTGTGTAACAAACATCTCAATCTTAGGAACATGCTAGGCAACCTAAAATGGGGATCATAAGATGCTTACCCATATACACCTTGAAGAAGAAAAATATGAAAGTTCTTACCACCCCTTTCAAACATTTAATAATGCTCACCTCCCAAATTGGGTGCATTCAATGATGTATTTCATTTTCAGTGAAGCAGGAAATCTAGAGAGGAAGGTCTTCCCTGTAGAGCATTATGGGTAAACGGGAGGGATTTGTTAGCATGGAAAATCATTGGATGCTAAGACGTCTAATGCTCAATCGCATTAATCTTGCAGTTAATAAGGACAGGCCTTCTCATAACAGATCTAAGGATCTCCTTCAAGCAAACTAAAGCTCAGCACCTCTAAAACAAAGTGCATGTTGTTTATTGTGATAACATATACTATAGTTCCCTGTAAACCCCTGCAGATTAACTCAATAATTAGGAAATGCATTAAGTTAGTAATTTTAAATGCATAGGATTTCTAATTGATAATGTCCTTCTCAGTAAATGTTTCAATAGCAGTCAATAAAACTCATACAAAGTCAGGACTCCTTTATTAAATATGAGACTTCATAACTCCTTTCTTTAAAGTGAATTAACCAGGGCTACCTTGATCCTTATATTAATTTTAGTAAGCACTTGTAACTCCATTCTTGCATGTGATTATAATAGAATCACAAGACTTGTGCTTATGGCTTTGAAATTAAACATATCATTGCAGGATACAGATATAACTAAGCTGGATATCATTTCAGAATAATCTTATATTCCATCAGGTATGCCTAGTCTATATGCTACTAAAAACTGACTCTGTTTCTCTCCTTTTTATATTCTATCATGGTATGAACCCACAAGATGTTTTACATACACTAAAGTCTCACAATTAACTATACAACCTATTACTAATAGAGTTGATGATACAGCATTTACTAAATATATCACTGTCTCTGGAATAAGATGTTAAAATCCACAAATAACGTCTACTAAAGCCAAATTTGTGGTAAATTTGGCCTCCCAGGCCAAGGACAACCACAATGCAGTCTTTGGCTATGTCTGCGACCTCAAAAGCAATACACAATTGTGTGCAGAGCTCATTGTTAATGGAGTCACCTATACTGAGCCAGAATATATAACAAACTTACTGGAAGACAAATTCAGGTCCAACTTTACCCCTCTCTCCCCATTAACCTTCCCTCAGGAAATACCATTAAATATAACTCCCTCTGTTATCACTAGGGAACAGGTCCTTAATGCTCTCTCTTAGGCCAAGAACACTGCATCTATGGGCCCAGACAATATCCCGTGATGCCGTCTAAATAGCATGAAACATGATTTATCAGACCCTCTGGAATTGCTATTTAACTGTAGCCTCCAAAGAGGCTTCATGCCTCATGAATGAGAACAGTGACAGTCATCCCTCTACACAAAGGCGGGCCATCTACAGACCCTGAAGACTACAGACCCATAAGTCTCACTAGTCTCATATGCAAAGCCACAGAAAGAATTATTGTGGAAATGATTAATAATGACATTAGAAATGTCCATCCACTGGACCCAACCCAATTCGCTTTCATCAACGGCAGGTCATGCCTACTCAACCTGGTGGACCATTTTGAAATGGTCACCAAAGCAATGGATGAAGGCAAAATGGTTCACACTGCCAACCTTGATCTGGCCAAGGCATTTGACACAACACACCACTTGGGCTTTGTTGATAAACTTAAGTAGTTAGGTACAATCCCTTATGTCACCTGGTGGATAGCCAGCTGTCTCATAGACAGGACATAGGAAGTTATAAATGGGGAGTCCACCTCTACAAATAGGCCAGTCACAAGCGGAGTCCCTCAGGCATTGGTCCTGGGACTGCTGCTTTTTGGAATTTACTTCTCTAAAGTCTAGGCCAATGTCAATGGTGTCTGGCTGACTAAATTTGTAGACAACTGACAGAAATGCTCTCCAGGATGGGCTGACACAGACAATCAGTGCCAGAGCCATGGACTAAAATTAATTACGAAGAAATGCATACTAGTATCCTTCAGGAAATCATCCCCCCCCCTGGAATTTATAAACTATGCAGCTTAGTACCGTTACACTCTGCAGTCAATGGTACATGTATTTTACTAATTTACAGGGGGGCAAGCCCCCCCTCACCTCCCCTTGTGCAATTATATATACCAACTTTGAGATCACACTACAGTGAGAAAATGAGTTAATTCCCTGTTCCTCACTGAATCACAATCTCTACTCACAATTCGGAACTCAAATAATTGAGGTGCACTACCCATTCACTATTGTGTATTCAGTATATTCTGATTTGGCATTATCCCCCTTGGAAAAGTGCCTTTCAAACACATGCTGTTGAAGCACAGGCACTTTCCAGTTTCAATAGTAAATCAGTGCGCTGATCTTCCCGTGCAGTTGTAACTCCTCATCTACCCCAAAAAGGACATGTGGCTAAGAGGAACTATGTAGTTAATACATTTCTAGCCGTTTCATTAATTCAAACAAATCTGACTGCCCTTCCACATTTCCATCTCTAAAGATGATTTCAGTCTGTAAATATCATTTTATGTAGTAATTATGAATCTATCCTTTAAGCCAAAGCTGCACAAAAACACTTCAGATTTTATAGGCCCATAAGTATTCAGAATGTGTTGTCATAAAATATTAAACAAAAACAGGCAGATGAACAGATTGTATACCAATAACCAAAGTTACTGTTTGTAAAGGAGGAATACCCCCATACCTCTCAACCATACTGAATTCCTTGGTAAATACTGGTTTTGAGGGCAAAATATTCGGGTGCCACAAATTCCCGAGTGGTCCCCTTTAATTTTCAAATTTCCTGTTTTTTTTTTTTTTTTTTTTTTAAGTTTTTGTTTTTTACTCCTGATGTCATCGCGTGCAGAGCATGCACAATGACTTCAGACTCACAATTTACTTGCAGACCGGTCTGCGTTCAAGCACACCTTTCTTCCCTTGGCTCCTGAAACTTCCAGGTGTGCGATTACATTTACTGCTGTGTACTTAAGAGCAGGAGAAACATTTCAGCAGAGCTGCTTTACATTTAGACTTAACAGAAGTTGCAGCAGGCATTAAATTTGAGCTGGTGACTTAATGGAACTTGAGTTGGTGTGTGCAGGCATTATTACATTTATTGGTTTACATTTAAACTTTGAACGGAACTTGCAGGCATTACATTTTGAGCATGTTTGTGTGTGTGTGTGTGTGTGTGTGTGTGTGTGTGTGTGTGTGTGTGTGTGTGTGTGTGTGTGTGTGTGTGTGTGTGTGTGTGTGTGTGTGTGTGTGTGTGTGTGTGTGTGTGTGTGTGTGTGAATTCCCCAGTTGGTTAGAATTACTCAGACTGATAGGTACAAGGAGCAAGAGCCTAAATTCTCTACCCATTCCACCACCACTTGTTCAATGAGTTAACCACAGTTCTCAACTGTCCAAAGTTTTACAGAATGTCTGGAATGTTTGGCTCATACTTTTGGCCTGTTCCTCTTAAAATTTGTGGTGTTATGGCAAATCAGTGAGAACTGAATTCACTAAATAATGATAGCCATTTAAGGTTCAGTTTTCCTATCTTTCAGGAAATGCATGGTAACATAAAACATTTTATTCTAGCAGCTTTTCTAAGATTATACAAGCACTGTCTAAAATGTGTCCCTGGTTTTGGATCTTTGCCCCCCCCCCCAATAATTTTTTTTCTTTTTCCAGATTTCTTGTGCTGCATAGTGCTTCAGGGGAGAGAAGTTTAGTGCTGCTTATGCCAAGTCTGTTTGTGTTGTTAGTAGCACAACAGGTAGAATACTTGCTTTTGATGCAGAAGGCTGTGGGTTCTACTCCCACAGTATGTAGATGGATTACTGATACTGTACTGTGTTGTACTTTTAAAGGGGGTGGATGCTGCAGTCCTGAGAATGTCCTCTTTGGCAGAGATACTTAGTAACTATGAACCTGTTATCAGTTTGCCATCCATTCCCTATTGCAATATTACTAGCTTATCATTTTTTTTAATGTAACATATGCAATTTATTCCTCAAGGGCAACAGGCACTTTTTGTGTAGATGAAACAATGAAATATAAAGTTGTTTGCTAGCAGCAACCTCTTCATTAGTTACAGATCTTACAGATCTCTTTAATGTGGAATTATTTAGATGACTTTTACTTCTGCAGAGATTGTGCATATTTACTAATACTGGTGGATTGTAGTAGTCTGAGTAGACTTTTATGATGGAAATGTTCTGAATTGGGCAATTTTGTCATTATTGGTTCATGCATTTTGTTTCATTGCTAACTGAAAAAATGTTTAAAACAATAAACTGAGAACGCGCTCTAACAAGTGTGCTGTATTGTACAAGGAATGTAATTTAATACAATCAGAAACGTGTATCAAAGAACACGTGTATTTCGTGTGTAAGGGGCCTATAAGCCCAAAGGTAATCTTTATCTGCCACTGGCCAGATGCGTTTTCTTTGAATATGTGTTTTAATGTTGTTTCAATGAATGTGAGTTTCAAGGGCAGAGAAGTTTTAATGTTAAGTCTATTTTCATCATGAGACTGTATTGCTTTGTTTAGCAGATGTGTATTAGTGTTTGTGCTATAAAATGAAAAATAAAAGTTTTAAATGAAATCCAAATAATCATCATAGAAGTAAAGCAGTACACAAAGTACAGTGTTTATGGTAAATGGGGTGAAATAACCAAGTAATAGGACACTGGAATGGCTGCAGGGGAGAGAGCCATGTATGGGGGGCCCCATTTGACCATGATTTTGTGAGGAGGGGTGGGAAGCAAACTCAAAGACAGTCCAGGACAGAACAAACTCAAGCTAGGCCACTGATCAATAGGCCATGGAGAATGACTTTTGGAGGTCCTAACAAACTATAATATTCTTTTGCTAAGATTAGAATATTGCCTACCATTAAATGCCCTACTTTTACCACAAACCCCACATACTGCAAGTCACCAAAAACAAAATTCTAAGGTTCATCATCTTCTCCCTTCCCAGTGAACATCATTGCAACATGTTTAAAAAAAATTACTACAGGGTCTGGGGCCATATTTTAGTTGTCTGTTCTTCAGTTTGCATTTGAAAGCTGGTATCCCACAATTCCATTGGAGTGGGCGGGGATACATACTTTTGCATGCTAATTTTATGTTAATCAGCACACAGATTTGTACTTATTTTTCATGGGCCTTTTTCCAGATTTTTGATGCTTCCAGGTTGTGAGGTATGAATACCCTTAAAAAACATAATAACCAGTCACTCCAGAAAAGTCTGTTTGTTTACGCATCCGGTCAAACAGGTATAAAAGTTGAGCACTTTCTTTCTTGTACAATCAGTCTGGGAGGACTTCATCAAAACAAACAAATTCATCCATTCTTCAAATTTATAAAGCAGTAAAACCAGAAATGTTGTCCTTAAAGAGACACTGAACTCATTATTCAATGCACATGAATCTTACAAACAATTAATGAATGTTGCATAACCTTCCAGAGTGTGTGTATCAAAAATATATATCAAAAGTGTATAAAAATATATCAGAAGTATGCAAAAATAGAAAATGATTTTACTTTAAACACGTATTATAGTCCTACTTTGTTTAAAAATATTAAAAAATGCATGTTAACATTTTATAAATGTAAAACTTTTTATGAAAAGTAAAAGCTGTAAACTAAACAACATACCAAATGAAATATATTATTAAGTACATGGAAATTCATAGCACACATAATTGGGAGGAATACAATCATAACACAACTGACAAACACAAATGTACAATGTGCAGGTTGAAAACTATTTAAATGTATCTGTCCTGGGAGAGATGCTGGTTGCATTAAGCCTGAGCTGCCAAAACAGCTATTTTTACTCAAGCCTATTTCCCCATACTCCTCCATAGGATCAGCTGAAATCGCAAACATAAATTTTTGAAAATTTTTAAATGCTACTAACTGTAAAAGGCATTGCTGTCATTTTTACTACCAATGTCATAACAATGTTCATAAATGTTCTTATGTAATTTCCTTTCTGTTTTTACCTATGGTAAAAGCTTGAACAGGTGAATCATATAGGAATATAAGCCAAACCTTTCCTGTTACAGTCTCAATTCTGAAAAGTAAAAGTCTTAACATTTAAGTTACCGAACGCATTTTTTTCACCAGTTAAAATATAAGGACATCGGTTGCAGGTGACACATGTACAGGTCCCTTTCATGGATCCTCCAGTGTCACCCTTAGTGGCCAAGCATTGTTTTATCTGAACTAGATTTTGGTCTAGGGTCTGTATCCCCATGTTCTTATATGTTTTACCTGAACTAGATTGGGGCCTAGGACCTGTATCCCCATGCTTTCATATGTTTTACCTGAAATAGATTGGGGCCTAAGGCCTGTATCCCCATGCTCTTATATGTTTTACCTGAACTAGAGTGGGGCCTAGGGTCCGTATCCCCATGTCCTCATGTTTGACCTGAACTAGATTGGGGCCTAGGGTCTGTATCCTCATGCTTTCATATGTTTTACCTGAACTAAATTGGGGCCTAGGGTCTGTATCCCCATGCTCTCATATGTTTTATGTGAACCAGATTAGGGCCTAGGGTCTGTATCCTCATGCTCATCATTATCCAACCCTACTCCTAACACAGGCCTGAACATATCATGTCTTTTCTCACTTGTCTCTTGAGTTAAATCAAAAAAAAAGTGGGGGGTATCCTCTATTTAAAACCATATTTTGTAGTTTTATTTAACCTTCAAAATGTACACATCATCATCTGAAATCATACATACAAACTTTATGAGTTTTCCCTTTACAATCCCCTTCGTCAATGAAAGGGGATGGACACTACTGAAATGTGAACATCTGTTACTGAATGCTGTTTTCCTAAAAATATTAGAAGAAAACCTGCCATTCTCTTTGGTAATACTTGTATCCAAAAAACTGATCCTATTTAAACTATAATGGTGTGTGAACTTAAGAAAGTCCATCGTGTTCAGTATATAGTCAATGAACCTTTTTAGTTAATCTATCAAACCTTTCTACAATACAAAGTTGTCAGCTAGGTATCTTAAGTACAATTTGCAATACTTCTGCTATTTTAAATGGAAAATGTATTTCCTCTCCCAGTAGAACATAACCAAGTTTGCACATATGGGTCCACATGTTATCCTCATTGCATCCCTGTTAGTTTATTTATAGGTTTTCCCTTCAAAAACAATTAATCTGTTTTCCAGGACACTGTCTAAACAGTCCATAATGAATCTAATATCCAAGCTACTTAAAAAAATTGAAGTTGAAAAGAGCTTCATAAAAAAGGAAATTTCCATTTTCCTGGGGAATACAATTGAAAAGGTCCAACAAATCGATGGTAGAGAAACCAAAGTTTTCCAAGCATAACTAATTTTTTAATCTCCCCAAAAATCCTAAGGGTCCTTTAAAATATGCTCCACAGTATATAGCTCTAGTTTAAGTAATCTATCAATAAATACTCTAAATGGGTATGTTCTGGAGTCCTAGGGAGCAACTATAGGACGAAAGTTTTTTTACACTCTTGTGAACTTTCACAGTTCTCAAAACAGATGGAGTTTAAAAATGGGGGTTCTTTAAAAAAACATACAGGGATGTGTGGTGATCTCCTACATTAACCAATCCTCTAATAATAAATCAATTTTTGTAAAGGCTATGTTTATCTCATTTC